>NC_055961.1:10389342-10431842 GCF_018492685.1 Alosa sapidissima | reverse complement strand
TCTCTCACTCCTTCTCTCACTCACACAGTCCCTCTTTCGGTCTTAACTCATGCAGACCCTCAGACAGAAAACTTCCATCCCGACCGAAGCTCTGACTCTCTAGCATGTCCGTGTGTGTGTGTGTGTTTGCGAGAAAGAAAGAGAGAGCCAGTGTGCGAGAGAAGAGGGGAGTAGGAGTGTGTGTGTGTGTGTGTGTGTGTGTGTGTGTGTGTGTGTGTGTGTGCGTGCGCGCACTGTGCAGACTGTTCATTTGGCTAAAACTCTGTTGGTCCAAAAACACAGATGTCTGTCCCGCTGCCCACACACACACACATAGCTATCACACTCCTGTTTTTCCTATCACCTTACTCTGACACTCTTGAGTATAGAGCCTCTCTCCCTCTTTCCCTCCCTTCTTCTCTCTCTCTTTCTCTATCCTCCCTCTCTCACTCAGCACTCTTTCACTGTTAGATGTGAAGAAAGATAAGAGGGCCAAACATCTCTCTTTCTCTCTCTCTCTCTCTTTCTCTCTCTCACACACACTCACTCACTCGCTCTCTCTCTCTCATTTAAAACATTCTCCCCCTCTATTTCAAAACCTACTCTTTCTTTCTCTATTTTCAAATGTTATCTCCCACTTCTCTTAGCTCTCTTTCTCTTCAGTAATCTGTCTGATTTTATTACAGAATTGCTTCCTAGGGTTAGTTTTCACACACACACACACACACACACACACACACACACACACACACACACACACACACACACACACACACACACACACACACACACACACACTGCAGAACCTAAAGGGATAACTGCAGCTGAATTCTCATTCATGTATCCCACAGAGCTGAAGAATGGAAACATACGGAAATAGCCCTGGAAGGGTGTCATCAGTGATTGGCTGAGGCAGGCCAGTGGGTGGGTGTGGGGGTGGTGCTACATATCTGTCATCAATGACTCTGTCGCCATGGTTTCCTCCCCCAGTAAGGTTAAGTCATTGAGAGACCTCAGACCCATACAGACCAGCCTCAGACGAGTCCAGGAAGTGACGTCAATTCCGGAAATAAGTACATATTTTACTTTACTCTTTATGGAGAATACAGCGGGAAAAAACGTGTTTTCTTTTACAGTTCATGGAAAAAATAGTCACATTAGGTAGAAGATCTGCCAGAGTCAGCTGGGAGGAGCTCGTGACTCACGCATAGGGACTCACAGCAGATATTGCGTGAAATTTTGGTTTATGGCTATCGTTTAGATGTCCTTCCTATTCATTAACATGAACATGATGACTGACTAAATAAATGACTATGATGTTTAATAAACCATTGTAGGCATACATTTAACAAGTTATCATTATATCACATCAATTAAGTGTTTTCTGTAGGCTAGGCTACTGTGTGACATGCTTTACACTACAGCATAAAAATCAACAATAGGCTATCAACACGTTTGCAGTATCACTGTTGCAGAAATCACATACAAGAAGGTATCCTCTTGATTGTTTGTACATTTTTGCATATTCCAACATAAGGAAGCAGCATGAGGAAACTTGTCCTTTTTCTGCCTTATTTTCTAACTACTTTTACGAGTCTGCAGTATCACTGAGTACTGCTGTTACAAGAGGGTCTGGCTTCCCTTTGTTATGATGCTATGATACTTCCTGCGACGGTCATTTGTCTCTAAATGACTTAACTCCCTCTCTCCTCCTGTGTTGGCCCCAGAGAGCTACTACCCCTGCTGGAGACAGGTGGAAGTGCAGCTCAGGTACAGAGAGGCGGAGGGCCAGAGGGCACCAGCAGAACTCCACCTGCCTCTGGAGCGTCCCCCAACTCTACCTGTCCTCTCATGCAGCCTATTCACCTGGAGCGTCCCCCAACTCTACCTGTCCTCTCATGCTGCGCATACTAACTTAGCAATCATGTACAAGGCAGTAAAACACTGAAGAGTGAAAAGAAGTAGATCTCCATAATACAACATGTACTGTATGGGTGTAGATTACAGGGTATAGAACACTGCAGAACTGGACCTGTTTCACTCCCTCACCACAGTTTGTCACATCACAGAATAGGGTGTCGTCATTAACCAGTCACAAATAGTCTATTTATTTGCAAATCTGAAAGCAAAACCACTGCACAGGATGTGTAGTCAAACGTGTTATCATAGTAGAATTGTCCATACAGACCAAATCCCTATAAACCCGATGACTTAATCACCTCATAGTACTGTACTCTTCAGTCATATACTGTACATGAGTTAATTAGTGAAAACACCTGTGTTAAGTGCACAAAGTATGCATCGTGGGCTAATCTTCTGCAGAAAACAGACTTTTCACAATGCTTGTAGTCAGTATGCCACTGTGACACACATGCACACACATGCACAGACACACAGACACACACACAGACACGCACGCACGCACGCACGCACACTCGGGGGCAGCCGTGGCCTACTGGTTAGCACTTCGGACTTGTAACCGGAGGGTTGCCGGTTCGAACCCCGACCAGTAGGCACGGCTGAAGTGCCCTTAAGCAAGGCACCTAACCCCTCACTGCTCCCCGAGCACCGCTGTTGTTGCAGGCAGCTCACTGCGCTGGGATTAGTGTGTGCTTCACCTCACTGTGTGCTGAGTGTGTTTCACTAATTCACAGATTGGGATAAATGCAGAGTCCAAATTTCCCTCACGGGATCAAAAGAGTATATATACTTATACTTATCAACACTGACCTGTAGGGTTCCAAAATCCACATTCTCATAGTGGAAATGCGCACATTCTGCAAGCTTTGGAAAATGTCCCTTACTGAAGGATAACCTGAAAGAGAACACACATACACACTTGATGATCTTATTTGGCATGGCTAATACAGCATCTAAATTAGGAATCCTACAGGCAGGCTGCACCAGGCACAAAACTGAAGCGTTCCGTTCACAGAGCACATGCTGCAACAATAGGCTTCCACTGAAATCAATGGAACTGGTCACGCCAAAGATCCTTGATTACTCCGCTTCAACCCTCTCTGGTTACACTGTGATAGTGCCGTGTACATTGTACATTCGGGGGGAAAAAACGAGACCAGTCTTCTAAAACTATTTTCATGCTCCGCCAACGTAGTGCTTCAACTGCACATCCGGCGCCGCACGGCTGTAGGACTCCAATTACCTACGGGCCACATGCCAGCTGCTCTTATAGAGGGGGCGAGTAGATCTGGGCACGAGCAGAATACTGTATCTGCCGTTATCTTCAAACGGTCAGTAAAACCCCTGATAGACATAGATTGCTGTGCGATGTAATTTAACATAAGTCTATCTCTGTGATAGACAACGGATATGAAGTGCAAACACGCACTCCATATCAAAATGTTTAACCTTGCAAGGATTGATACACAATACACATATTTTCCTCTCATGGAAGCGCTATAATGAATAAATACCATTTGCTCCTCATGTGGCAGTCACAAAGTCAATGAGTATGAGGAACTCCTGCATTAGGGCACCCTGTCCATCAAACGTTCAGTCTTTGAGACAGGCGTTTAGCCTACTCTCTAAATAACACGCCTTTTCTGGGCAGACGATATTTGCAAAATGCAGCGCAACAGTTAACTTTGAATCTTTCAGAAAACTGTTCCTCATTAAGTCACTTTGTGTCGCTTCTCTTATCCTAATTTCACAATAGCTTCACAGCTGTGTCACATTCTCTTCTGGCTCTTGGGAAAAGTTCTACTGAAAGGCCCTTCTGTGAAGTTAGGATGCTCACTCTCTCCCTCTGATAGGCGACTCATCTGCATGTTTGCTTTCACATTGCCCTCTTAACTAAAAATTGTCAATGCGCCTGCCATAATAATATAATGTTGTAATGTTGTAATAATTAAGTCATAATGTTGACTTAAATGTTCTTATGCTCTATTGATTCCTTTGTAAAGGTTTGCTCTGACCCTCCACAGCGTTAACAGATGCAATTGAGCTGACTATTCTTAGCTTACCGTTAGCTGACTATTCATGAGAACAGTAAAATAAAATGTAAAATTGATGTGTGGGCCGAATCTCATTATGAATCTAAATGAACCAAGGGGCTGCTAGAAGCTGTCTTGTGAGACGGGACATGTTGCTGGCTGGCACTCAGGACCAGCAGGATGTTTATAAGGAGTGCACCTGGGCTGGTCATTCATGCCTACTGTATGCCAGGGTGAGAAATACAGGCACAGTGTGAATGACCACGCACACACACACACACACACTCCTGTCTGTGCTTGCAGGGGACCACTTCCTATGCACTATATTTGTGTCAACCCTCCACAAACAGCTGCAGTGCAGTACGTAGCATGTGTGTACTGTTACAAAGTGCCCAAGTGTGTGTGTTGATGATTGTGTTTGTGTTATGATTTGTAATGATTTGTGTGTATATAGTGTGTGTGTGTGTGTGTGTGTGTGTGTGTGTGTGTGTGTGTGTGTGTGTGTGTGTGTGTGTGTGTGCATGTGCATGCACTCACTTCTTGGCGGTCTTGACCTTCATGCCAGCTGTAGTGCTGGTAGAGCTGGTAGTGCTGCTAGCGCGTAGATCAGGAACCTCAGCACTCCGCGCCTAAAATACACACACACACACACGCATGACCACACACACACACACACACACACACACACACACACACACACACACACACACACGCATGACCACACACACACACACACACACACACACACACACACACACACACACACGCAAACACAGAGAGAGAAATGAAAACAGTTAAGAATCAGTGAATGTATCAGTACTGCTAATGACAGTTATTGCTTAACTTCCACACACACAGCAAACACGAGCCACTGATCTCAAAAGATCACTTGACCTCTCACTCACATGTTGAAATGATCCATTTCCCTAATCATTAAGACAAGTCAAGTCCATTTATTTATATAGCACATTTTACCATGGGGGAGATTAAAGTGCACTAAAAGCTAAGGAGAAAAGATATGTTTTTAAATTAGATTTAAAACAATTTAAGGTAGGGCTAGACTTAATATGGAATGGAAGACTATTCCAGAGCCGGGCAGCGGCAACAGAGAAAGCCAAGTAGCCTTTGGTTTTTAGGTGGGAAGAGTGAACAGAAAGGAGTTGTTGGGAGGAAGATCTGAGTGACCTAAGGGTAGAATGAGGACAAATGGGAAATATATTGTGGTGCTAAACCATTGAGAAACAAATAGTAAGATTGTAAAGAAATCTATTCTAAATCTCACAGGTAACCAGTGTAATTGGGACACTTAAGTGATACAGTATGCTCTCTCTTCTTAATTCTAGTCAGTAATCTGGCAGCCGCATTTTGGACTAGTTGCAACCTAGCAACAGTGGAGTGTGTTAAAGGGGTGGTTCAGGATTTTGGATATAGGACCTCATTTCCAAGTTAGCAAGTGTGATATTTATCAGTGGAGACCGTTTTCAACACGTTTCATCCAGTCCTTCTAGTTGCAGAGTTTCCAGGTGCTAGACTAGCGCAAGTCATTAGTATGTGTTAGCCTGCCACTAAAAACAGTCTTACCCACTCCACAGTACACCCGAGGCAAATAAATTATAACGCCAGACAATCCCTGGTTAAACTCCAGCCTAGATGTAATGAAGGCATGAACAGATATTCCAATGAACAAGCATGATCATAACAATGATATTGAAAACTGTATTTCTTAAAGATGGTGCTGAGGGGGAGCATGTATAATGAAAATAAGAGAGGGCCTGAAATTGAACCTTAGAGGACACCACACTTAATAGGAGCAGAGGATGAAGAACAGTTTCCTAATTCTAACTGAGAAAGTTCTTTCACTCAAATAGGACGTGAACCATTTTAACACTGGGCCCTGCAAACCAACTTCATCATCCAATCTATTTAAAAGGATGACGTGATCGATCAAGAAGGACTAAGAGGGCACAAGAACCAATACTGAGAGGAGGATGTCATTGTGGACTGGGTCTGGCCCGGGTCTGGCCCACATACAGCCTGTAAATGGACCCAATATATCGTGAACTTTCAACAGAGCAAATTCAGCACAATGGAGTGATCTAAAACCAGACTGGAATTCATCAAAGATGTTCAAATAAGAGGAGACCTGAGGGATAATAAACTTTTTTTGGAGATAAAGGGTCACTTGGAGATAGGTCTATAGTTTTTAAGGTCATTCGGGTCAAGACTGGACTTCTTAAGTAGAGGTTGACCAATTGCTTTTTTAAAACTGGAGCTGTTAATTGTTAACTAGAAATGCAATTCCAAGGAATTACCAGTGCATGAAAATGCTAAAGTTGTGATGTAAAATATCATGTATCATAGTTAAAATAGATAATACAGAGATGCTAGGATAGACACGGTGGCTGCATAGCTTAATAAAAGTTGATAGTTTAAAAGTAGACTGTTTAAAAGCTGAATGTAGACAGTTTAAAAGTTGTTGATAGCCAGTAGATAGTTTAAAAGTTGTTGATAGACAGCTAGTTTAATAGATAGTTTAAAAGTAGACCGTTTAAAAGTTGAAGGTAAATAGTTTAAAAGTTGTTGACAGACTGGAAGTTTAATGAATGTGTATAGGTAGATATTTGACGATAATTTGACGAAAGTTGGAATGGCTCTATAGTTTGCTAGCAGTTATGCTAAGATTTTTAACTATGCTAACCATGCTACTTAGCTAATGTTTTATAGCAGTGCTAGCAATGCTAACATGCTAACCATGCTACTTAGCTAACTTAGCTAATGTTTTCTAGCAGTTTAATGAATGTTGATATTCAAATAGTTTAATGGCTGTGTATAAGTAGATATTTGACGATAACTGAAAGTTGGAATGGCTCTAATGTTTGATAGCAGTTATGCTAAGATTTTTAACTATGCTAACCATGCTACTTAGCTAATGTTTTATAGCAGTGCTAGCAATGCTAACAATGCTAACTATGTTAACCATGCTACTTAGCTAACTTAGCTAAAATGTTCTAGCAGTTTTGCTAAACATGCTAACTATGCTAGCAATGCTAACATGCTAACTATGTTAACCATGTGACTTAGCTAACCTAGCTAATCATTTTTAGTAGTTATGCTAACTAGCATGTTAACAATGCTAACATGCTAACTATGCTAACCATGTTACTTAGCTAACTTAGCTAATCATTTTTAGCAGTTTTGCTAAAAATATTAACAATGCTAGCAATGCTAACATGCTAACTAGCTACAGTGGGTAGGAGTCATAGTTGATGACAAGTAACAGTTACAATGGCTGAACAGTTAAAAAGTTCAGTAGTTTAAAGGGTTAAATTCTTTAACAGTGAAATGTTGTAGTGAGGACTTTTATTTTGAAACAGTTTTTGGCAGAGGAAGCAGTTGAACAGGATGTGTAGTCTTAATAGGGCCAGTTTGTATGCTTAACCCTTAAACCCTTGTTAATTTCCCAACATAGTAATGTTGGGAAATTAACATTCTAAAGAATATCTGGGTTTATTGAATTCAACATAGAATTTTAGAACCTTCAATTGTTGCGGAACTTAGAATGTTCAAAAACCTACACCTTTAAGGGTTAAAGCCTGAGACTGGCAGTTGATCCAGGTGGCCTGAACACCTGCCATAGGATTCTAATTGCTTAACGGCCGTATTATGATGTCACAATCGGCAATGTTAAGTCTATGGGGATTTTTAAAAAGTTTTTCTTTAATAGTTTAAAAAGTATAAAAGTTTCAAAGTTGAAAAGACATAGCAGCTTCGTCCGTTTGAATACCTACGTTACAAAGTTTGAATACCTATGTTACAAAGTTTGAATGAAGTTTCTAAGTTAAACTGTTCAGGAGAAATAGCGTACGGAAAAAGTGGTAAGCGGAACTAGAAAACGCAATTCCAGGGAATTACCAGTGCATGAAAATGCAAAACATATGGTGTGAAATATATTGTTAAAACAGATGATGTGCTAATTGGCAACCAACATGATGAGGTTTAATATAGTTCAAATGACTGAACTAGGTAGATGAGGTTTAATATAGTTGGAATGACTGAACAGTTAAATAGGTGGATAGTTTAAAAGGTTAAATTATTTGCTAGGTAGACAAAGTTTAATATAGTTGGAATGACTGGACAGTTAAATAAGTGGATAGTTTAAATGGTTAAATTATTTGCTAGGTAGATGAGGTTTAATATAGTTGGAATGACTGAACTAGGTAGATGAGGTTTAATATAGTTGGAATGACTGAACAGTTAAATAGGTGGATAGTTTATATAGTTAAATGATTTGCTTGGTAGATAAGGTTTAATATAGTTGAAATGATTGAACGGTTAAATAGGTGGATCATTTAAATAGTTAAATTATTTAGGTAGATAATTGACGATAACTAACAGTTGGAATGGCCCTAATGTTTGCTAGTAGTTATGCTACTATGTTATCAAAGATAATAATGTTAACCAAGTTTTTTTGCTAAAAATGCTAATTAGCATGTTAACTGCTAGCATGCTAACTATGTTACTTAGCTAACTTAGCTAATCATTTTTAACAGTTTTGCTAACTATGCTAACTAGAATGCTAACATGCTAGCATGCTAACTATGTTAACCATGTTACTTAGCTAACTTTGCTAATCATTTTTAGCAGTTTTGCTAAAAATGCTAACTAGCATGCTAACTATGCTAACCACGTTACTTAGCTAACTTAGCTAATCATTTTTAGCAGTTTTGTTAAAAATGCTAACTAGCATGCTAACATGCTAGCATGCTAACTATGCTAACCACGTTACTTAGCTAACTTAGCTAATCATTTTTAGCAGTTTTGTTAAAAATGCTAACTAGCATGCTAACATGCTAACTATGCTAACCACGTTACTTAGCTAACTTAGCTAATCATTTTTAGCAGTTTTGCTAAAAATGCTAACTAGCATGCTAACATGCTAGCATGCTAATTATGCTAACCACGTGACTTAGCTAACTTAGCTAACTAGCTACAGTGGGTAGGAGTCATAGTTGATGACAAGTAACAGTTACAATGGCCGAACAGTTAGTAGTTTAAAGGGTTAAATTGTTTAACAGTAAAATATTATAGAGAGGACTTTTATTTTGAAACAGTTTTTGGCAGAGGAAGCAGTTGAACAGGATGTGTAGTCTTAATAGGGCCAGTTTGTATGCTTAAAGCCTGAGACTGGCAGTTGGTCCAGGTGGCCCGAACACCTGCCATAGGATTCTAATTGCTTAACGGCTCTATTGTGATGTCATCAGCCCATGTTAAGTCTATGGGGAAATTTTGACTAGTTTTTAATTAATAGTTTAAAAAGTATAAAAGTTACAAAGTTGAAAAATACATAGCACCCATGTCCTAAGTAAGACCTACGTAACATAGTTTGAATGAAGTTTCTACGTTAAACGGTTGAAGCTGCATTAAGTGCGTTAGAAGAAGAATAATAACTAGAAAAGCATTTCCTGAAGGAAATACAGTGCATGAAAATGCAAAAATATGATGAAAATATCATACAGAGTAAAAACAAACTATATTGGTTGCTAGGTAGATGAGGTTTAATATAGTTGGAATGACTCAACAGTTAAATAGGTGGATAGTTTAAATGGTTAAATTATTTAGGTAGATAGTTGACAATAACTGACAGTTGGAATGGCTCTAATGTTTGCTAGCAGTTATGCTAACTATGTTAACAAAGATAATAATGTTAACAAAGTTACTATGCTAACTAGCATGCTAACATGCTAGCATGCTAACCACGTTACTTCGTTAACTTAGCTAATCGTTTTTAGCAGTTTTGCTAAAAAGGCTAATTAGCAAGCTAATATGCTAGCATGCTAACTATGTTAACCACGTTACTTAGCTGACTTAGCTATTCGTTTTTAGCAGTTTTGCTAAAAATGCTAACTAACATGCTAACATGCTAACTATGTTAACCATTTGACTTAGCTAACTTAGCTAATCATTTTAAGCAGTTTTGCTAAAAATGCTAACTAGCATGCTAACATGCTAGCATGCTAACCATGTGACTTAGCTAACTTAGCTAATAATTTTAAGCAGTTTTGCTAAAAATGCTAACTAGCATGCTAACATGCTAGCATGCTAACTATGCTAACCATGTGACTTAGCTAACTTAGCTAACTAGCTACAGTGGGTAGGAGTCATAGTTGATGACAAGTAACAGTTACAATGGCTAAACAGTTAAAAAGTTCAGTAGTTTAAAGGGTTAAATTGTTTAACAGTGAAATATTGTAGTGAGGACTTTTATTTTGAAACAGTTTTTGGCAGAGGAAGCAGTTGAACAGGATGTGTAGTCTTAATAGGGCCAGTTTGTATGCTTAAAGCCTGAGACTGGCAGTTGATCCAGGTGGCCCGAACACCTGCCATAGGATTCTAATTGCTTAACGGCTCTATTGTGATGTCATCAGCCCATGTTAAGTCTATGGGGAAATTTTGATTAGTTTTTAATTAATAGTTTAAAAAGTATAAAAGTTACAAAGCTGAAAAATACATAGCACCCATGTCCCAAGTAAGACCTACGTAACATAGTTTGAATGAAGTTTCTACGTTAAACGGTTGAAGCTGCATTAAGTGCGTTAGAAGAAGAATAATAATAAAATGCCTTGGAAGAACAGTACAGTGCATTTTCATGCACTGTAATAAGAAGAAGCCTAGGAAGAACAGTACAGTGCATTTTCATGCACTGTAATAAGAAGAAGAAGTTGTTGCCTTTGAAGAACAGTACAGTGCATTTTCATGCACTGTAATTATAGCCAAAACAAGGGGACAGATGACAACAAAAACTTCCTTAAAAAGGCATGACGGCAAAACATCTAGGTGGCACAAGGTGGAATACTTATGAGAGACAACCTCAGATAGCTGGGAGGATGATACAGCTTGAAACTGCTGAAGGCAGCTGAGTGATTTGTCACTGAGGGATCAGAATCTGGGGGTGAGATGAGATTTGATGTTATCAATCTTATCAATGAAGAAGTTAAGAAACTTCTCATAGGTTTCAATAGTAGTTTCAATAATAGTAATCACTCACTAAAATGTTTGGCTTGTGTGCTAAATCATGTGCTCATTTTAATTGTTGTACAATGAGTGTAGAATTGAATAAAGTGCACTATTTACTAAGATGAGTGCACGATTTACTAAAATAAGCAAAAGGTGTGCACACATGGACGGATTATCAGCCAGTGGGCCCCTAGGCACAGATGTGAAAAAGGCTTCCCTGGCCACTTCAAAAGGTTGGTAATTCAGCTTAGTTAGGGTGGTCTGGGGGCATGCTCTCCCAGAAGAAATAAAAAAAAAATAACCCCTTAAATAACGACTTCTGGTGAGCTTTTTTTGGAAAGAAGCATTAACCCTTTGATACCTTGAATTTGTCACTGTATCTATACATCCTATATCTTGTTTTTGTTTATTTTTCAGGACAGTCTGGGATTTGTACCCATCTTGCATAGCCTAAGCTTATGTCTCTTATGTCACCCTTTATATCAAGGGGAAACCATTTGTGTTTTTATGTCACCAGGAAGCATGTCAGTAGAAATAACTTTTCATATTTAGGTGGGATAGATTGGAATCTTGAAATATAATAATCTTGACGGTGGGATTGAATAAAATGAACCATATTCCCACAAGGTGTTAAGGCGCTCTGAAAATGAGAACCAAAATTATTTTTCAGACTTGTGAGGTCTGCTGTTCAGACCCTGAAGGAATTTATGTTCTGTTCATTGCTTTTTGTGAGAGTGTTTCTACTTATCTCAATAAGGGAAATAAATTAAGAGCCTAGGTTGAGTACAAATATGTCTTTTGAAGGCCTAAACAGAGCCCAGCCAAAAACTCCAATAAAATTTTGATCAACTTTGAGGGACATCTATGACCATGCAGGATCATCCAGACCAAATGTGATGTTGTGAACTTTGACAAAAAAAAGAGGCTGAACAAAATCGACACCCCCCTCCCCCTGTAAAACTGGCTGTATCTTGGAAAAGATTGATCTTACATAAAAGTCATTTTACAGTGTGTCTCCTGGATAACATAGGTACACCTGGTAATTCTTTCAGAATTTTTTGAGAACTAAGTGCGTGGGCCCTGGTTGAATTGACGTGGAATGACCCAGTCGTGACTCGTGACGACAGGGAAAGTGCAGGCAGCCACGAGAGTGATCGGTCGTATAAAATGAACGTTGCTGATGTCTGGGTTACACAAAGCTACAACAACACAATCATTATGTTTTCTTAATGACCGACAGTTTAGTTTAGTTTATAAATAAAACATAATTTTGCCATAAAGTAGGCTAGGCCTATAGCGTTACAAGTGTTCGTAGAAAGGCCTGATTTACACACACTGTTAAAGTGGCATAAGTAGGCTGGTTTACCAAATGACAGACAGTTGAATTACTGAATAAAAAAAATGTTGGTGCAGTTTTGAAATCTTAAACGTGTAACCCCACATAAGCGCACGAGCATAATGTGGTTACAGGGAGAGGATGTCCTATTTTGGAATTTTATATACAACGAACACTATTTTTTGATTGGATGCCGTGGCTATTTATTTTTTTGATTTGGCTGGTGAGTGGTGCGTTAGTTCTGAACCCTGCAAAAAAATCCTCTCGTATCCCTGCGCCTCCTCTAATAATTATGCAGATACCTTGACATACCTAGTAATATTTCTGTGTGAGAAATGCAAGTGATGCAAATGTGAGCATGTGAACTTGTTGAATTGCGTGTGTCTCACGCCCATTGCGTGAGACTTGAGAACCCTGTTGAAGAGAGTGACTAGCTCTTCAGTGTCAGAGCAGGTGGAAAGGAGATCTGAAATACTGGAGGAGTGATTAAGAAATGTGTGGCAGTTGTTGGATTTATGGATTGGATGAGGGAGTGGGACTCGGGCGGGGGGTGAGGGTAACAACACATAGTAGATTCAAACATAATCATAAAATGGTCAGACACACCAATATCAACTATTTCAAGGTTAGAAAAAAAAAAAAAACAGATGAAAGCACCAGTCTAGTGTGTGGCCCTTCTGATGTGTTGGGGCCAAAACTGATTGGATAAAATTAAAAGAGTGTAGTAGGCAGATGCCTGGGTTAGGTCACCTGCCTGTCCTGTGTAATCTACCCATCTACCTATGCATCTATCTATCTATGCATCTATCTACCCAGAACACAAAGAGCTTACCTACCTGTCTAAACATCTTCAGGGATGTCAACTTCTCTCAGCTAAACTGAAGTTAGCAGCTAGCTGCAGCCCAACTGACACCTGTGGTTGCCATGGTGCCCCTGGCATTTAAAATGGAATTCTCTTGAGAGGTTCATTCTGGAACAGGACCCTGGGACTTTGGAACCCTCCACTGCATGAGACCAGTCCCAGAGTTCCGTTCCAGCCAAAGCCAGCACAGTCTAGAGCCGCATGTTAAGATCTCATATCCAGGCTTTCGGCACTGCGGTTATTTCAGGACAGGCTTTCAGTTGCCCCAGTAATGGATATGAAAGCAACACAGGAGGTTAACAGCAGATGGATTAGTCTAGTCTGTATTCTAGTGACATCTAGTCAGATGTCTAATCTAGGTCCTCAAATAACAGGATACTCCAACACACTCACCCTGATGAGAGTCTCTCTCTCTCTCTCTCTCTCTCTCTCTCACACACACACACACACAGACACACACACACACACACCTCTATGAGATGGCACTGTAATCCAGATTAAGGAATCTGCTAACAAGCCCAGAGGGAGAGGAGGCTGCACTGAGTAACATTCACCACTGGAGGGTGACAAATATACCATCTCTTACTGACACACACACACACACACACATTACCATGGCACTGATGGTTTCCTCCCAGTCAGGTCTCTCTCGGGGGTGGAGGCCCCTGGCCAATTCCGCCATGATGTCATCACCCCTCAGAGTTCTAAAAACACATGTAGACACACACAAATACAGTGGTACATCAGGGTACAGGGTAGGGTTCAAGTATGAAAACATCACTGGCATTTTCATAATTCATCAGAACACACACACACACACACACTGAGGAGAGGATGAAGAGATTGTACTGTTTCTTCATTTTCAGAACTATGGCAGTTTAATGTCACATATGTATCAGATGCCACCCCCAATATCTGTGTGTGTGTGTGTGTGTGTGTGTGTGTGTGTGTGTGTGTGTATGTGTATGTTTGTGTGTGTGTGTGTGTGTGTGTGTGTGTGTGTGTGTGTGTGTGTGACTGTGTGTGCGTGTGTGTGTGTGTGTGTGTGTGAATGTGTGTGAGTGTGAGAGAAAGAACTGTGTTTATGAGCATTCAGCAAAAACACCCACAAACATTTACAGACAAAAGTTTACAGCTTGCCGCTTGTTTTTTATAAAAACAAAACAAACATTAAGTTAGCAGATTGTGAGCTAACAGTTCTAAAGTTATTAGACAAGAAGCCCATCCAAAACCTTCTGTTCCACAACAGTGAGGAGTACTGGAAACAGACCAGTTGAAACAGCTACAGAAAGTCCAAACGGACAAACTAGTGCGGCCCAGATATCTGCTGGTGCAAGCTTTTGAGTCAGCAGACCTGAAGGGTAGTTCACAGGGAGGGAAAGGGGGGGGGGGGGGGGGTGAAAGGCAGTGTGCGAGTGTTTTTCTGGTTCTCTGGATCAGGGGGAGGCAAGAGAGAGTTGGTCTGAGTGAGTGAGTGAGTGTGTGTGTGTGTGTGTGTGTGTGTATTGTGCATGTGTGTGTGTGTGTGTGTGTGTGTGTGTATTGTGCATGCCAAAGCGCCCACTAATTCGGAAGAGTAGCACAAGCAGTCCTGGAATTCCGTCTCAAAACAAAATGTCATTTCTCTCATTTCCTCTCCCTCTGTCCCCCACACTACCCCCCCCCCCCCATCTCTCTGCCCCCCACACTACCCTCCCCCCCCATCTCTCTGTCCCCCACACCTCTCTGTCCCCCACACTACCCCCCCCCCATCTCTCTGCCCCCCACACCTCTCTGTCCCCCACACTACCCCCCCCCCATCTCTCTGTTCCCCACACTACCCTCCCCCCCCATCTCTCTGTCCCCCACACTACCCCCCCCAATCTCTCTGTCCCTCTGTATCTCTCTCACTAATGTATGCTAAGCTGAGGCTGCCATAGCAACTACAGACGTAGAGGAGTTTGGGCTGGGATCACTGGCACACAAGCACTCTCTCTCTCATTCACAGTTCACAGACACACACACACACACACACACTAACTAATGAGGTCACACACTCACATCAGGCTCATAGCCACACACTATATGCGCTATATAAATAAAGTTGACTTGACACACTGGAGGCTGGAGGACCTACAGTGTGTGTGTGTGTGTGTATGTGTGTGTGTGTGTGTGTGTGTGGCATCAAGGGAAGCCAGCCTGTATGTCCACAGCAGATCATGCCATGTTTCCATGTCTCATTCTCCATAGTGCATGTATTGATAAGGATATCCAGATGTTCACAGCTACAGCCAGACTTCAGGTATAATCAACTCAGTTTAATCCGTCAATCTGGTACCCTGACTCTCACTCACTGTTATGTATAATTCACTGTGAGCAAAGGAATGGCTGCAATGTCTATGAAGAATCATATATCCAGACATGACAGGATTGGATGTTGACAGTATTTTGAAAAAATGTACTATCCATCTTTCCACCTACACACCAATTGCTTTGTTAAACCTCACATTTTCTTTGTGCCATGCAGAGATGTATAAATGGTTAGTTAAGTCTTTATTATCACTAGATAACATTAATAAAATACTTACAAGTAGTTTATAAGCCACTCAAAACACATTGTATGCATAACAAACATGTCTATTAAGAAAGCCCTGAGCAAATATAGATGCCAAAATCCCCATATAAACTTACAGATATATATAGTTTATAGTTTAGAAAGATCATAATAAATTGTGTATGAGAAAGTAACCAACATATGTAACTTATTACATGTTTCTTATCGGTTTTTAAGTTGTTTTACAGCCAACAATCTAAAGTGAGTACAATTTATACTTTACTTTAGCTTTTAGATCTGGCTCAGCAATTGAGTAATCTGATGGGATTTGAACCCAGTCCTCCAGCCTGAAAGGCTACATTGATACCTACTGTGCCACCAATGGCTTACTATACCTTTATCAAAAGCAATTATTACTTAATAAGTTACTTTCTTATACACCATTTATTATACAAACTATACATTTGTAAATTTATGAGGATTTTCCTGTCATCCTTCGGTTGCTAAGTGACATTCGAATGAGTTGACGTTCATATTCAAATTTGCAGTGGTCTCTTAATTTTCTTTCATTGATAAGAACAATAGGAATGTGCTCATCGTAGAAGTAGGCTATTGTTTTGATCCATGTCTGGAGGAAACCTATAGCAAAGCTGGTGAAATATCAACCTCTTACGGTGCCTTACACACAGTTGCGTTCCGTCACCGCATGGCAGTGGATGTTCCCACAATTCAGTTCGTCAACGGATGACGTAAGCCCATGTAAAGTGGACGAGATGCATCTCCAGCACTGCACCGCACACAGCTGTGTGTAGGAGCCGTTAAACAGCAAATACTGTATGTGGTCAAGGCAATATAAATATCTTGTGCTCATATTGGGCGATTTGGGCTACCTGCTAAGGCAGGGCAACAAAGGTCTCAGGACAGTCTAAGGAAGTTGCCACATTCTGAGGAGAAGGTGTTCCATAACATCTGTTGCGCTCATGTTGTGGTGTTGTGTGTATCCATGACATCTGTTGTGGTGTTGTGTGTATCCATAACATCTGTTGTGCTCCTGTTTTATTAATGTGTGTAAGTAAAATGTGTGTGTGTGTGTGTGTGTGTGTGTGTGTGTGTGTGTGTGTGTGAGTGAGTGAGTGTGTGTGACTCAACTCCATGTCTAGGACTGACTCACATCTATACACACCCAACAAAACTATGGCCACACATAAACACAGACCACAGATTCACACACACTGGCGAAAGCACACACACACACACAGACACACACACACACACGTACTGGTCCCCTGCGTCATGGCTTCCTAGGGGGGAGGGCAGAAGTCCAACAGCTGATGCCCCCAAACTCCGCTCCATTCTGCAGACAGACAGATAGACAGGAAGGGAGGAGAGGAGAGAGGGAGAAAGACAGAGAGCGAGAGAGACAGTGAGAGAGAGAGAGAGAGAGAGAGAGAGAGAGAGAGAGAGAGAGAGAGAGAGAGAGATAAGAGGGGAAATAGAAAGAGGGGGTTCAGGGGCAGGGAGGGAAAAGAGGACAAGTGACAGACAGAATGAAAGAGGAAGAGAGAGATATTTCAGCACTGTAACTTGAATATGGCATATACAGATAGACACACACAGGCTTGAATATGGCATATACAGCTACACACACACACACACACAGGCTTGAATATGACATACAGATACACACACACACACACACAGGCTTGAATATGGCATATACAGATAGACACACACACACACACAGGCTTGAATATGGCATATACAGATAGACACACACACACAGGCTTGAATATGGCATACAGCTAGACACACACACACACAGGCTTGAATATGGCATATACAGATAGACACACACACACAGGCTTGAATATGGCATACAGCTAGACACACACACACACAGGCTTGAATATGGCATATACAGATAGACACACACACACACACACACAGGCTTACAGTACATGACTGAAGGAAATTAAAGTAGAATGGAAGAGGGCCTGGAATGTGATTCCACTGGCGAAAGTATGTGTGTCTGTGTGTGTGTGTGAGGTAATTTCCATTGGGAGTGGGCGAACCCTCTGACGATATTATGTGACGCATGAACAAA
This sequence comes from Alosa sapidissima, assembly GCF_018492685.1. Lineage (NCBI taxonomy): Eukaryota > Metazoa > Chordata > Actinopteri > Clupeiformes > Clupeidae > Alosa > Alosa sapidissima. The sequence continues at coordinate 10,414,061 of NC_055961.1, read as the reverse complement.
CTGCACACACACACAAATGCTGACACGCATTGAAAGACACTTCTTGGACTGCAGCAAGAGCTGTAACATTCTCAGCACCAGTACCAGGCCTTGTAGTGCTACAGAGAACTGTAGGGCACTAGTGTACTCACTCACACACACACACACACACACACACAACAAATGAACCCTCCATTCATTAATGCCACAGCACTTCGTTACTAGGCTTACTGCAGAAACATCCTGGCACATTGCTCTACTCTGGTCTGTCTGTGTGTGTGTGTGTGTTCGCTGACCCTCAGTAACCAGGTCAGCGGGTCAAAAGGTGATGGTGGAGACCAAACAAAGAGGCCGTTCATGTGTGTGAAGGGGCACAGACCTTAATGAGGCAACACACTTCAGCTCTCACATGTCCACAACTGGGTTTGTCGTTTTAGAGAGCTGTGTGTGTGTGTGTGTGTGTGTTTTTAGAGAGCTGTGTGTGTGTGTGTATGTGTAGTTATAGAGAGCTGTGTGCTTGTGTTTGTTTGTGTGTGCGTGCATTACGTGTGTGTGTGTGTGTGTGTGTAGTTGTAGAGAGCTGTGTGCTTGTGTTTGTTTGTGTGTGCGTGCATGACGTGTGTGTGTGTGTGTGTGTGTGTGTAGTTGTAGAGAGCTGTGTGCTTGTGTTTGTTTGTGTGTGCGTGCATGACGTGTGTGTGTGCGTGTGTGTGTGTGTGTGTAGTTGTAGAGAGCTAGCCGTTATAAACGCCTCACCCCAGCGGCTCGTGAATCCCGTCGTTTTCAATGGGCAAGGGAGGAAGCTCCTCCGTTTGAGTGGGCGGGTCTAGCCAACGGCGGGTGGGCGGGTCTAGCTAACGCGATCTGCGGTCATACAGTGAAGAATCTTGTGTTGAACGGAAAGCTTGTTTAAAGGGACACCAGGCAACGTTTTCATATTAATTAATCATCTTCGTAAGTTGGTATATGGTTAAATGACTCATTACAGGGCGAATGAAGACTCTCTCGCCCACCCCTACTGCCTGTAAGAAGAATATCCCACTTGCAAGTTCGGTGTATCCTTCCCACCGACCGAAGCAGGATCAGTTTACATCCTGCATACAGCACAGAGGCAGGCTAACGAAACACTAGAGATTGTTGCAAACGTGTGTATAATGGCAGAGCCAGTGAAGAAGCAGCGAAAACCCTTGACGGAAGATGCAAAGAAAAGGAAAAAAGCTTCAGACCGAGCGAGGGGGAGTTTCGTAGAGCAAAAGCATCAGGCTTGCCTGGTGTCCCTTTAAGTTTGTGAAATAAAGAGTACAGTGGAATCAGGAGATTGTCCATGTTTTATTGAACAAACCCTTTTATACATTTAACTACAGTGTAAAGGTAAGGATCAAAGCAACAGGAATACCAGCTCCAAAAATTCATATTCCAAAAAAAGAATGCTACTGGTACGACAAATAGTCATGGCTAACTGGTAGCACAGAAAACAATCGGCTATTTGGCTACTGCTGGCCTGTCACAAACGTGGACAGTTCGGGGATTTGCTGATACAAAAAAAATCGGATAGTTATCTGAGAATGTCAGAACAGCTCTTATAGCACAACATTGCCAGTTAAAATGCTACATAGTACATACTGCTTTAAGTGTGTCTGGATAGGCGGCCTACATACTCTATTGTTCACCAACACCTTTCACACAACCTCACATTTGCCACCAACACAAATCAAGCGCACCTTCCTTGCTCCGTCATTTATATAACAACCAGCCGCCACTGGTGTGTGTATGTGTGTCTGTGTGAGATAGTGTGTGTGTGTCTGTATGTATATGTGTGCCTGTGTGTATGTAAGGTAGTGTGTGTGTATGTATGTATGTATGTGTGTGTGATAGTATGTGTGTCTGTATGTATATGTGTGTGTGTGAGGTAGTGTGTGTGTATGTATACGTGTGTGTGATAGTGTGTGTGTCTGTATGTATATGTGTGTGTGTGCCTGTGTGAGGTAGTGTGTGTGTGTGTCTGTGAGGTAGTGTGTGTGTCTGTATGTACTGTATGTGTGTGTGTGTGTGTATGTGTGTGATAGTGTGTGTGTGTCTGTATGTATATGTGTGTGTGTGTGTGTTTGATAGTGTGTGTGTGTGTGTGTGTGTGTGTGTGTGTGTGTGTGTGTGTGTGTGTCTGTGTCGTCCTCCAGCATGATGAATGGGAGTACAGCCGAACCAAGGCTGCATGCTGAAGAAGTATATTCGTGCTCTTCCGCAAGGCTTCTCTCCTCACCCACTGTTCTCAGGTGCTCCACAATGGCCCAGCTCTCAGACACGACATTTCACACACACACACTGTTTTTTGACTTGGTGCATAGTTTACAACACACAGGACACAGAGGACTAAAGGAAAGCTACTGAATTTAGTCTGCTAGCAAGATCACAGACTAGAGTGATATAAACCAAAGACTAGAGTGATTTAGACCACAGACTAGAGTGATATAGACCACAGACAGACTAGAGTGATTTAGACCACAGACTAGAGTGATATAGACCACAGACAGACTAGAGTGATTTACACCACAGACTAGAGTGATATAGACCACAGACAGACTAGAGTGATTTAGACCACAGACTAGAGTGATCTAGACCAGCGGTCCCCAACCACCGGGACATTCCTAACCTTGCCGTAGCCTACGACATGAGTTTAAAAAAAAAATGCATGCAAACTAAACTCAATTTAATTCGCAATAATGTCACGTTTTTACATGGCATAGGCCTATATGCAGTTGTTTGATTCTCTATATAGGTCTATTTTCTTACGTCTGTCTGTCCCGCCTTCAAAACTTTACATATTGCCTTCAGCGCTGCGCAGCCTCAAGTCAGCTCACTTCACTTGATCAGTTCTTGGCGAACGGTAGTGTCACACGAAGTTAGCTAAACTGCTAGAATGAGCAACAAAAAACAAGCATCTTTAGCCGGTCACTGGCCAGAGTATTTGAGTTGCGAGAGCCGCTGCAGAGATTTCTTACAGAAAAAAAGTCACCGTTAGCTGCACACTTTAGTGATGAGGACTGGGTGTCAAAACTCGCTTATCTGTGTGACACATTCGGGTTGCTTAATGACCTCAACCTGTCACTCCAGGGAAGAATGACGACTGCCTTTAAACTGGCAGATAAAGTCGCTGCATTTAAAGCCAAGCTTGATTTGTGGGGACGACGAGTGGACCAGATATGTTCCAAACAGTAGTGGGGGTTTTGGGAGAGACTTAGGCAGGGCCCTTTCTCTCGCAGCTGGTGCGCAATCACCTTGTTGTGCTTTCAAATGAGTTTGAGCGTTACTTCCCATCCTCCAAAGATCCACGGCAAACCAATGAGTGGGTCCGCAACCTATTTGTCAATATCCCGAATAGTCCTAACTTGTCAGCGCAGGAGGAAGAGCAGTTGATCGAAATTGCAAATGATGGTCTTAAGAGTGTGTATGAGGAAACCTCTCTGGCGGGTTTTTGGATCAAAACCAAAGCAGAATATCCCGAGATAGCCGTAAAAGCGCTGAAAACGTTGCTACCATTTCCCACCACGTATCTATGCGAGGCCGGGTTTTCGGCAATGACTGCAACTAAGACCAAATTGCGCAATCGACTGGACATTTCAAACACACTGAGGGTGTCACTGTCTTCCATCACCCACAGATGGAACCTTGTTGTTGCAGGGAAACAAGCACAGGGCGTAATGCACGTTTAGTTGCCATGTTTTGTTCCCATACTTTGTTAAGCATGTTCACACTTGATAGATGTAGCTTCAAGTTTCAATTTTCACTTCTTCAAGTTCACGTTTTTTTTAAGAGTTTGTTACCTTCACTGTTCATACATAACTGGAGCTAGTTCTTTTCAAGTAATGCATGCACAACACATATGGAACATGGAACCCCCGAACCACCAACCCCCCCCCCCCGCCGGTCCGTGAAAAAAGAATGGGAATTTTTGGGGACCCCTGATATAGACCACAGACAGACTAGAGTGATTTAAACCATAGACTAGAGTGATATAGACCACAGACAGACTAGAGTGATATAGACTACAGACAGACTAGAGTGATTTTGATCACAGACAGACTACTGATTTACATGCCAGATCAAAGACTAGAGTGGTATGGGGCCAGAGAATAGCTGGCCTCTTCCCATTCCACTCTACCACACACACATGCACACGCACAAGTCTGTCCGGAACTCTTTTAAGTAAGGAACAGTAAGTACAGGGGTAAACTTCGGGAAGCCCTTCAGTCCCTCTGATGGAAACAGGAACTCGGTATCATACCAGTTTCCAAACCTGACAGCCACAGACATGGAGAGAACCGGACTGGTAGCCTCAGTCGGCAGTCACAGACTAGAAGAGAACCGGACTGGTACCCTCAGTCTGCAGTCACAGACTAGGAGAGAACTGGACTGGTAGCCTCAGTCTGCAGTCACAGACTAGGAGAGAACCGGACTGGTAGCCTCAGTCAGCAGTCACAGACTAGGAGAGAACCGGACTGGTAGCCTCAGTCTGCAGCCACACTGAGGGAACTGCAGCATGTAGGCTACATGCAAGGCTAAGCAAAGTGTCTCCAAGGCAACTCCCTGCCAATAGGCTTGGCATGTCTGGTCCAAAGTGGCACAGCCTTCATGGAAACGCAAGCACAGGGTGGGTGGACAGTAGAGAAGAGTGAATCCAATGCCACATCTGGCAGCTCAAGGTCAGGTCAAGCAGCTGCCACAAGAAGCTAAGTTTTCCCTCGAGTCGGCATTTCCCCGGTGATTTCTCTCCACTGAGGTCTGCAGTGATGGGAAGAAGATTCTGGTGTTTGGTTCATTTCATGCCTCCCATCACCAATAGCGAAGACACAGATGATAATATGTAATCGAGGGTTATCTTAAACAATTTCACACATTTTTGACTGAATGTTCCTGTACGTTGACTAGTGCCAGCAACTAACGAGGCAATGTGAAGCTCCTAATACTCCGTTCAGGTAGTGATTTCCATGGCAAGGCACAGGTAATGCCATCTAGTCAATCGGTGGTTAATGAAATGATACCTCTGTGCTAGACCTCTGGCCATCTTCTTTTAGTCCATCTGGGCGCAATGTAACATCACATCAACACCTTAGTCCACCTGGGCATAAAAGCAAATCAACACCGTAGTCCACCTGGGTGTATTCTAAACGCAAACCAACACCATAGTCCACCTGGGCATAATCTAAAAGCAAACCAACACCTCATACCAAGTCCTAAGTGCATGAGATGGGAGTGAACATTAGTGATAAAATCTGTTTAATTACATTGTTTTCCACTGGAATGTCCTGACAGTACGCAATGTGAAGCAGTGCTCTGCAGCACAATGCAACGCGACATTTTGAGCAACTTTTGTCGGACGGCCCGTGTCTATTTTCTTTCTGTCGCTCGTGTTGCTTTGCTATTCTGAAATATGACGCAACAGAAGGGCATATTTAACGTATTCAGCGTCGACAGAGAGCATGTAGCCTAATGCTACAAGAAATGCTGTCAGGATATGTTAGTCCACCTGGGCACGATCTAACAGCAGCTGCACCTTAGTCCAGCTGGGCACGATCTAACAGCACACCTGCACCTTAGTCCACCTGGGCACGATCTAACAGCACACCAGCATCTTACTCCACCTGGGCTCAATCTAACAGCACACCTGCACCTTAGTCCACCTGGGCTCTAACAGCACACCTGCACCTCAGTAGTGCTGGGCGGTATACCGGTTCACACCGTATACCGGTGTATATTTTCGTTATGATATGAATTTTTAATATACCGCCATACCGGTGTATTTGATTACACAACGTTTGAAACGCTGCGCCGCGCGACAGTGTTTCAGACGGGACTTTTTTCACACGCACGCATGATGCCACTGCGAGGCATAGTGAGGGTAAACACAAAACACCTTAAGTATGACCCTTAAGGATTAATTTCTCCTTAGATAAGAGGTTTATTTAAGGGTGTTGCACAGAATACCTTAAATTGTTTCTTTAGTTAAGGAAAAACGTTAAGGGATACTGCATTGAAAGGGATTTACCGTCACGAAAATTCAACAGCTGTAGCTAGCTGGCTAGTAGGTGATGTCGTTAGTTAGCAACCCACCGAACACAGTGAAGTTTAATGAGCTTATCATTCATCTCACCTTAAGAATATTCGCTGAAATTATCCAGGTAGCAAGTAAAGCATGTGACAGACATGCAATGAGCAATACTAGCTGGCTAGTTAGAAATGATCCTGACTGTCATCTAGGCACCAAAACAAACTTTGTTGTTAATGTTTTGCCTAGCGAACCGAACCGAAGCTCATGGCAGGCTAACAAGACATCCACATCCACATGAAGTTAACGTTAGCCTACCACTAACGTCATGTAAACCACACAATAACAATAAGGCATGTTTCTGATAGGCCTATTTGACAGAGTAAGCATATTAGCAGAGAGGTTTCATTTTAAATTGTATAATTTTCAAAAAAGTATAAAGTTGCACTACTTTTTGTATTGGTTTTATAGGCTACAAGATGTTTGTGAAATTTGCACAGTAAAAGTTCTGTATTTTGACTGCAATTGTCTTTGCATTCTGATTAGATTCTTCATTAGAATCATGAGTGGCTCTGTAAACAGCATCATTTTCTGGGGCCATGCAAATCTGCATTACCACTAGTGTGGAGTTATTCTACATCATGACAGTAAAATAGACCATCCTTAGTCAATGTACTGCAGCAATTCCTCTCTCAACCTGTAGAAAATGCTGTGAACATCTGATTATGCATGGAAAAAAAATACCGTCATATACCGTGAAACCGTAAGAATTTAGAAAAATACCGTGATATACATTTTTGGTCATACCGCCCAGCACTACACCTCAGTCCACCTGGGTTCAATCCATCAGTCTGCATTTTACTCCACCTGGGCACAATCTAACAGCACACCTGCATCCTACTCCACCTGGGCACAATCTAACAGCACACCTGCATCCTACTCCACCTGGGCACAATCTAACAGCACTTAGCCCGCTCCTGAACACACAGTCAGACAAATGCAGAGACAGACAGGCAGAAAGACAGACAGGCAGAGAGACAGAGGCAGAAAGACAGACAGGCAGAGAGACAGACAGGCAGAAAGACAGACAGGCAGAGAGACAGAGAGGCTATAATTGTTCTGCCCCCGACTGCAGTGTGACTGAGTGAACCACTCGTAAACAGCTCACATTGAAATAGTTTCTGAATTCTGTAAATTCTGGTAAATCCTGAATTATTGTGTGTTTATTCAGGGCGTCACTCTCCGAGCGTTCAGAGCATAGATTGAATTTACGAACACACCCTTAGTGTCCAGTCAGGTACCAGCATGCATGCGTGTGCCTGTGTGTGCATGCATGCATGCATGCAAGTATGTGTCTCTGTGTATATGTACATAAATGTGTCTATATGTGTGTACATGTGTGCCTGTTTGTCTATGAGTGTCTCTGTACACATGTGGGCCTGTTTTCACTATGTTGTATGTGTGTGTATGTGTGTGTGTGTGTGTGTATGTGCCTATTTGTTTGCCTGCTCAGGGGGTCTGAGGATATTTGACTGAAGATGGAACAGATGTTGCTCATATCCTTAGTGTGTGTGTGTGTGTTGCTTGTAATATCCTGTCTGTAGTACACAGTGCACACCTGAAACATCACCATCATGATCACCACTCCTACTGATGTTATGATGCCCTGATCACACAAACTCACATCACTAGAGTCGCCAAGGCAACAGGTATAGAAGTCCGCTGCACGGTTCGCATTATCGCCCGGGGTTCTATTTCACATTTTGCATTGTAAGCTAGCCTATTTTGTCCTACTTGACTTGCCATTAAATGGCCAAAAGAGAAGGCATGTAATGTATTATATATATATATATTTAAAAAAAAACGTTAACTGGCTGCTATTCACTTGTCAGTTTGGACGTGCGCTTTGGATACAGCAACAGTAACCCCAGGTGGGGCGGGCATACCACTGAATTAGACAATGTGATTGGCTGGCGTGTTGACTGACAGTTCAAGAGGATATTTGCAATAACTTCAGATCAGAATTCATTCGGAAAATATACTGCTCAAAAAATGTAAGGGAACACTTCAATCATACACTGAATCGGTACTGTGACACTGTTTGGTTCTGAGCACAAGTAAAACTTTTAAAGCGAGTATTTTATTTTGCAAGAACTGTCAGACATTCTGTGAATGTAGTTTGAGAATGGAGAAAAGGGTGGAAGGTTTCAACAACTGTGGAAAACTGTAAGTGTTCCCTTAATTTGAGCAGTGTATATTATATGTACATTTCAGGGGGGGAAATGAATTTAAGAAACAAAATCACCACACCAATTATGGGTAATAATGATAATTATTTCAACCTGGTAATAATGATGGCAATGAGCAAATACATAGCCCATAATTCAAAGCAGTAGCCTAAAACAGAGACTTTCTAATGAGAAGACAGCACTCAAAAAATCCTGCATGGAAATACATGGGTTAGTTTCTACTCATATCCTGACATGTGAATACATTATGCCAATTATGTGGTGTGATCTCACCGCTGGAGCAACGTTGGTGTGGTGAAGCCTGGTGCATGCGCATTTCTGCCGAAATAAGATGTCCGATAAGTGCCTAAAAAGCATTACAATATGGCCGCCAAGTGGAGGGACTTGCCTAAAAGGATTTTGCCTAAGGTCCCCCAGAGAGGGTATAGTGTGAACAGGAAGGAAACTTTGGCCCCATCAGAGCTGAAGTGCACCAGAAATATATCCGAGTCCTCTTTTAAAGGAACTCACAATGTGAATACAAAATGAACTGAGTCCCTTTTGTTTTGGTCCACTTTCTGGTCCCCTTTTAGTATAAGTATATATACTCTTTTGATCCTGTGAGGGAAATTTGATCTCTGCATTTATCCCAATCCATGAATTAGTGAAACAGACACAGCACACATGAGGTGAAGCACACACTAATCCCGGCGCAGTGAGCTGCCTGCATCAACAGCGGCGCTCGGGGAGCAGTGAGGGGTTAGGTGCCTTGCTCAAGGGCACTTCAGTCGTGCCTACTGGTCGGGGTTCGAACCGGCAACCCTCCGGTTACAGGTCGGAAGTGCTAACCAGTAGGCCACGGCTGCCAAGCTTAGTTTAAGGGAACTGAGTTCGGTTCTTTTAAAGGGACTATGTGAGGAAACACCCTCAGTCATTCAACATGTAGCCGACAATGTGGAGAGTGTGTGTTGTGTTTGTAAACATGGACTAGGGGCCCAAGGCAGCAAACGTCCGAGGGGAGACCTGCGGGTGCACGCTCGAGTTGGGGAAGAGTCTGACCGCGCGCATGGGAGCACAAATGGAAGCGCGAGATCACGCGTGGTGTGCAATCATCATCAGCTGTGAAACGGAACATTTGTCTCCAGACTTATTATTGTGAATGCCACCAAGCAGACGCTTGCATGCCTGCGCCGCACACATCATAAATCTATTTAAGGCTACGTGAATGCACAAGAGTACATGTTTGTATCTGTATATAATCTACGCACATGGCTTCGAATGCATATGCAGAGCCATGCCTGCCTAAACACACGCTCAGACACATGCAAACATTGTGTACCACAAGGCATAAACAAAACTTGTTAGAAAAATTGGCCACGTGATTTAGTCTACCGTTATGTACTTACCTTATTTTAAAGCGTATTCGGCAACATTAGCATTCCACAGCGAAGTTACCGCTATTCCAATTCCAAAATGCTCCCCCGTTCAAGCCAAAACGTCGCATTATAACAAACCCCAGACGACGAAACAACCTGAGGTTGGTGTGAATAACATCGTAATACCCTAGTGATTAAGACGGTGTGCATCCCTCAAAAACATTGAGATAGCTAAATGTTATGCTACGATAGTTTAGCTAACTCCCGAGGCAGGCACCGAGGCAGACCGCAATAGACAGTCACTAGCTTAGCATAAGTACCACCATCCAGCTGTTAGTATCTGTAGCAAGCTACGCCTCAGTCCAGTTCAAACGAAGCAAAAACGGACATCTCAGCATAACAGCTTAATATGGACCGAAATCACATCTTCACATTTGGCAGAAAACGTCACCTATTCGAGTGAGTTTTCTAGTCGGACCTGAGACTGAAACTAGATAGCTCTAGCCTCTCCAGCTAATCCAAAAGGGAAAGACTTTCCCATTGAGACTTTCCCATAAAGACGTGGACGCGCCTAAGCGTACCAAGTGCGCGTCCACGAACCTCAGGCGGCTTCTTTTATCACATCGAACTGAAATGTAACACGTCGTGTTTAAGAACGAGTGCCTTTCGGGGAGGCTATCATCGACATAATATAGATGCTAGTATCATATAACAGCAAGTGGGCCTGTCAAATCTATTGACAGCCACAGATCACGTGTCCTAAATTTAACTTTGAAAATTTCCTTTGAAGTTCGTCCTCAGATCTTGATAAATTCTGCAGCTCAATGTTTGCGTGTGTAAATTGTAGGCTACGTTACAATGGCTAAGCCCTGAAAATACGTTGAAGGTGTAGGCTTGGCTAGAGAATCTACAATGTATCTCCTTAGAATGAATGAAAGATAACTGGACTAGCCTTCTTTGGCCAAGCCTTGGCCAGTTTATGAGTTTACTGATCCAATCGCTAGAAATGTAGGTCGTATAAATTACTGTAGTTCTAGATAGTATTTAGGCTAACTGAGTCCGTGGAATGACTGTATGAAAAGAGATTTGCAATTATTTAGGTCAATAACGGTTTACCAATCATCCGCTGGGACGCGGTTCTATATACGACGCTGACTAGGCCTATGCAATAGCGCCACCCAGTGGAGTTAGTATTTAGCATTTGGGATGGCATTGTGTTACTTATTAGGTAAATGTCTCTCTAACTGTTTGCCTGTGTGTGTGATATCATTCCTTAACATTCACAATCATATTTACTTGGTTAGTCCTTCTAATGAGAAGTTAAACCGAAATCCTGACTCACTGTGGTCATTAAAGATCCCATTGCACTTATCACAAAGAGTAAGGGGTTCTCCGGTGTCCTGGCTAAACTCCCGACTGGCTCTTTCAATCTAGTCCTTTAATCATCCCTCAGTGTAATTAGCTCATTCATTCATTCCCTCACTCTCCACCTCAATCTGGTGTGAGGTTAACGCTGTGGCACATAATGGCTGCTTTGCATCACCCAGGTAGGTGCTACACATTAGTGGTCAGTGAGGTTCCCCTTCACTGTAGAGTGCTTTGTCTGCCTCGAAAAGCACTATATAAATGCAAAGTGTTGTTGGTAAGTGAACTTGTTTGCTTTTTTATAATTGATTAAACATTTGGTAGGTTTGTAAAGAAGTTCTCTTTAATGCAGTGAATGAAAATATGACAAAACTACATTTAATTAGCTCGTATCCAATTAAAAAAAACAACAATTCAAAATGTATAAAACACAAACTGATGAGAGAATATTATGTAAACATAAACAGAACTGGCAGAAACAGTTGTCAAGACTGTGATGTAGGCTTCAATCACAAACAAACAAAAATGTATAAAAAGGAAATAAATAAAAACAAACCGTTTAATGAGAAGACATTGATTAGTGGTAAGGGTATCAGAAACATCTCTGTATGAGCACCCAATCAAAAGTGACCATCATGTTTTATAATTAATACATAATAACAGTGTAATTATCATAAGTCATGCAGTATGTCTTTTTGGTTGTGTTCATATTGAGAGATTGGAACTTCAAGGATCATCAATGACATTTTTCGGGACAGGGCCGGAGATAACCTAATATTTTAACATACATAAATCAAATGAACAATTCAAATGAGTCCGTGGTCCTGCATGTAGAGATAAGAGCGATGTGTGACCAGGCAGAGGACAGGTCAGAGAGCACCTGCACTGGACGCCTGTGGATCCATCAGTGCATTATAATAAATAAATTAAATCAGATGGGTTTTTTTTTTTTAGCCAGTAAATCAAAATTCAATCACAACACAGACTACAGGGAAGTTTGTGCGTATCTGCCATTTTGCAAAAACACCAGTCACACCCCTGTTAAAATGTTCCAATCTATCAACATAATCATGTTAAAATATACAATTCCAATCGGTCTTACATAATTATGTTACATTCTACATTCCGTTGTTGGACATGGTAACAGGGTCTGATAAATGAGGTACAGCATTTTGATTTATTATTTTATTGTAACATATTAAACACACTTGTGTATTTTGCATTAAATACATTCTTTCAGTTCAATATTTCTAGGATAATTGTACAATAGCTTTGAAGCTTTATTGTTTGCATTGTAATACTTCAATTTATGTGATTGTTTGTCATGTTTAAAGAAGATTTAAGGATTCTTATTTGATTAAACCAATCGGTCTGCAGGATTAATAAATAAATATATATATTATATATATATATATATATATTCATATATATTTGTGTGCTTATATAAAACCCTATGAAACTCTAAATATATCAATCTGAATATACATTTTAAATAAAATTGAAGATTGACTTTTGCTTTGATGTAATGTCGAGGTCACTGTATTTATGAGTTTTTGTTGTCTAAAAACATTCACCTGCCTCCCGCCCTTAGGAGAAACTCCTCTGTAACATTCTACTCTCTTACTGATTTGGAGGTTTGGACTTTTAGCATTAGAGAATCTTTTTTCCCCGCCATAATTGAGAAGCATGATGACAGGATTAATGTCATGTTACTCTAAGTGCTCGCTGCACGCATTATTTACCCTACAACTGTATTTTTTTCTCTAGTATTGAGCCTAGCTATGAGCCTAAATGAACATCAAAGACACCCGAATACAGAGAATGCAGATAACAAAGGCCTAGCACACAAGTTGCGCAGCTAACACAAAAGATTCATACTTCTCACAGCTCAGCTTTTTTAGTTTTTAGAGATCGAGGGTCTCGAGTGGCATAAACTGCCACTCCTCAACACCACACACCTTAAATATTTACTGTGTAGCTTAGTGACGACAGGGTACTGTCCTGTTTGTTTAGCATGTACATAATGACCAAAGTCTTATTTTGAGGTTGTGTTGTAATTTAGGCTCATTTTCTTGTGAAAGACTCTCTCAGTTTCCATCTGACGATTGTGATTCCTCTCTGTTCACCTGGGCGCTCTTGCGATCAGCTGTAGAGACACACACACCTCACCAGATGGAAGGGTGTGTGACAGAAAAATAGAACTTTGACACTGTAAAGAGTGTAGTGTGGTGTGAGAGTGGCTGAGTTTTGTCTCTCACATGTGCAGCACCATAAAATACGATGGAAAAATAGCACCAAGTTGTGAAATTTCAGGTTTTGAAGGAATCCAACAATCCTCTAAAGCCACACACACACACTTATACACACACACTTGTTTGGGTAATCAGGTTTAAGGTGAATAAATACTCAGAGCTTTAAGATCACTCAGACCTCTGACACATCACATTTCACAAGGTTACACCAAACACTCTTCAGTTTGCCGTTTTTGTGACGCTTCATAATAAAAGTCATGTCTGCGTGTGATGGGAAGAGCTGTTGCAATGCTTGTGCTATTTCAGCTCTGGTTTGTCTTTACCATAAGATCTTTTAACATGGCGAGAGGAACACAAGGAACTTCATAAGGAGCACAAGAACTCTTCTGGCCTCACAACCTTACTGGATAAAAATAGTTTTTCATGTTTTGCGGGTCTACACTGGTACAGATCTGCTACTCCACTGGGTTTAGGCTAGCAGCATTGGCTCCGTTGGCTTAGAGTGCATCACAGCTGTGACGCCCTCTGTGATATAACAAGTGGAAACATCTCACTGCTCACAACCGACACCACGGCAAACAGAACAAGTGTAAGGATAAAGGAGAGCTCGGGTGCTGAGCTGAGCTTAAGCATGTACCGTTACAACAGTGTGACGGAAATGTTAGAAAATTAATGTTCTAAAGAATATCTGGGTCCATTCATCGTGGAATTGTAGAACTTTGAATTGTTGCGGAATGGAATCTTTTGTTAGAATGTTCAAAACTCACACCTTTAAAGGAGAACTCTGGCGAGTTTTTACACAGATCTCTTTTTCTCGAGGTCACCGAGTACTGTCAGAATGAAAAACAAAGGACAGGCAGGCAGCTATAGTGCTACACTTTGGGGGCATCTTTAAAATCATGCCCCCAGAGTATAGCACTGTAGCTGCCTGGCTGCTCTATGGCTGCAGCAACTAAAGCTAGGTATCTAAAGCTAGGTACATCCCTGTGTCTGAATAAGAGGACCTGTTATGTTTTGTTTAGTTGAAACTGTTAAAATGTCAGTATTTAATCTAATGCTATTACAAACAAATGAAATCAAATTTCATTTGGCTATACGAAAAGTCTTATGTTAAAATACAACTCATGCAAGCAAATGCAACTACAAGCTGAAACTGACTTGCTAAAATATTGAGTGTCAGTAGGAGAAAAAAAATCTCAATAAAACTGTCATATTTGTCGACCCAGAACTCTTCAGAAGGGTTGATTCTGTGATTCATTAATGAATATGGAAGCATCTGCTGTACCACACGCGTACCTCAGCTCCCCTGCCAGCGAAAGCCTCTGTGGGTCACATATCCAACACCTCGGAAATCCAATATCTGGACAAGCATGTCTGGAAATGAGGCGAGTCTTTTAAACGTGTATGCAGATTTCTCAGGTGTCAGCAGTTAGTGGCTCTATACTGAACCAAGTGTTAAACTGTGTCTTTCACTGAGGCTCACGACTTCTCATGCATAAGGTAATTAAGAAAAGGTCTTTTCTTTTTGTGCTTCACTAATGTTTAATGTTATGGTACAGTCACGCACGCATATGCGTTTCTTTGCCTTCCAGAGCAGTTCTGTGCTTCCATACGAAGGAGTCGGCCTGGACTCAGCTTAGGGGGACCAGCTAAAATGTGTGTAGGATACGACTCAGAAAGGAAATCACATGGTGAGCTATGTGAAAATACAGATGAAGTAGATTTGTTTTTTTTTGTGTGTGTATATTTGAGCACCATTTTTTTTATAAATAATTTCTCATAAATTACTGCCCTAATGCACAATTCTATAAACTTTACCTTTCAATAGACTTGAATCTATAACTCTATTTCTCTACCTGCAGCACTTTACATACAATATATAAAAATAAAATTAAGTTTAGCTCTCTATTCAAAAAACGTATGACATTTTCTCCCAAATGTAGATATTAAAGCATCCACTTTGGTTTACGACATTTAATAATGATTTTACACCGAACTATTCAAGTGGTACGCCTGCCAACTAAGTGAGCATTGTTCAATTATTTAATTTTTTACTCTGACGGAGGTATGATCCACTAGACATTTACAAGACTGCTCTAAAAGACGTAATCTTATAAACAAAGGGATTTAAGAGTATAACTCAAACTTAAAGCGAAAAGTGTAATATTTACTACTACAAGTGTCCTTCAAAGTTAATCTGATTCTATGTTTGAACGTTCTTGAGTGCCTTAGCATTTTGCATTGTTAATCTCGTTCTATGTTTGAACGTTCTTGAGTGCCTTAGCATCTTACATTGAGTGCCATGTCTGTTGGTCTGTAAGATTGCTTAAGCACTATATTTATTTTAGAAATATTCTTAATTCACTAATTCTTCAAAAAATATTAAATAAATTAGGAGACTTAGCGACATTAAATGTGAAAATAAACGGTATGAAGCAGTACAACACCCCCCCCCCCCCCCACCAACCCTATACCCTAACCCAGGGGTAGATGGGGGCATTTTCTTTGCTTTGTTTTGTTTTCTAAGGGCTAATTTGTGTCATGCCATACTGCCTGTAGTTAATTAAAAGTAAGTTTGTCTCAAATATTAAAAGTCTTAATCTTTATGGCTCTCTAGACAGAAAAACGCAAGTAGAATCATGTTCATCCGTTTTGTTTTACAGTAGACTCATGAAATCCATTTCCTGCTCTAGCTATAGGGTAATTTGCTTAGTACCGTGGTCTTCAGTCACCCTTATATGGTGATCAATTGACATGTGTTAGTCTAACAATATGCTGTACAGTAAAGCTTCCGTTCTATGCAAGTAACGTCTGACATTAAATATATGTACACTTTCCGCAGTTTAAGGAAAAAAATATTTTGAAGACGGGGTATTAGAAAAAAATACTACACATTTAACACAAACATTTGGTGAAAAAATACTAAATTCAT
Organism: Alosa sapidissima; assembly: GCF_018492685.1. Taxonomy (NCBI): domain Eukaryota; kingdom Metazoa; phylum Chordata; class Actinopteri; order Clupeiformes; family Clupeidae; genus Alosa; species Alosa sapidissima. The sequence goes on along the minus strand of NC_055961.1, from coordinate 10,397,886 downwards.
ATAAATAAATCTTATAAATAAATAAATGTAATTAGCTATTGATGATTGTTTAATAGTTATATTTTGACAACAAATGTGTTTATTTGTGACATAGAATACTTGTTTAGCTGTAAACCGTGGCGGCAGGTGAGTAAATCTATTATTTTGGGGGGATTTTGTATTTATCCGCAACTCCACCTATTAAAAAACATTTGTCTGTCATCAACACCCTCCCACACCTTCCAAATTCACCTTTCGAGACTGTAGAGGGGTATCAGATGGATTTTGGTTGTACTCTCAACTTTATATTCGCATAGTGGCCGTTTGCTATCAGCGTACAGATGGAGAAATTCAAAGAGCAGTGGTCGTCATTGTGCTGCTGTGTTTTAAACCACATGACGGATGCGTGTAAACTGTTGGACCGACGCACAGCGTACCACACACTGAAAAGGGTTGAAACATTTGTACATCTTTAGGCTGACGTCATTCACTGATTTGAAATGCATATGAAAAATAACCTATTAGCAAGAGACAAATGCAATGAGTAAACAAGAAATTGTTCACTAAATGCTATTTCAGTTTTAAAACTTACTCATTTAAAGTTTTGTTTTCCGATGAATTTACAGTATGTCATTTAGCACCTTAAAAAATTGTGACAGTATGTCTCAGATCTTTTAAAATGTAGCACAAAGCTATGGTGAAAGTAAAAAAAATAACATAATTTTGGCCAGTTTGGCCAGTTGACCTGTTTGCATTCTCCACTGTCGCCTGTTTCCTTCCTGACAGATGCTTTGAGTGCATCCTTCTGGGAGGCGGAGTCAGATTACACAGTGGAACAACAGAGGGACAGAGGACTAAATGTTATGTCACTTAGGATGTTACCATCAATAAATAGCACATAGACAAACAAACAAAACAAACAAATACACAAATAAATAAATACATAAATAAGTAAATAAATAAATACATAAATAGTTGTCTAAATCAGTAAAGGCTTAGGGGAGTGTTACCAAGCCTGATATTCATCGCTGAAGGACACATCTGTTTAAACACTAAAACATTTCCTAGCATAGCATGGCACAGCATCATGTATCTTCTGCAAATGAAATCATCGAGACAGTATTTGTCGTGCCAAACTGACATTCTACTCATTGACAGTAAGGACCAGAAGCTCAAGCGGTTCAGAAGGCCTGGGCAGGATTCTGTGATTGGCAGGGCACCCACCAATCGCTTCTGCTTTTCAAATCCCTCACTTTTCTAGATAGCACCAACGGACTTGTGACTGCTAGTCACCACTGCCATTTCTATCCTCATTTGAGTTAAGGCAGAAATGTGTCTCAGCGTGTTTCACATATGCAAGAAACTATAAAGACAACCAAAAAGAGGTAAGATGGGCTGGTTTTGATAAGCAAAGTGTGTGCGCTGCTACTACTGCAGCAAAGAAACACCAGTCTGTCGACATGAACAGGTGGCTACGACATCAGTGGAGGACGGCTGCTTATTGGCACTGTGCAGTAACTGAGAAGTGACTCTCTTGCTGAAGGACACGTTCCATGTCAGAATGGAACTGAGTGAATGCTCTGATGATGCTTCTATAGAATGCCTACATTACAGGGGGTTGGCTACACAAGTCTGCCTAGACGTAGGGATCTGATTGGACTGAGATGAAGACCTTTTCTGTAGCATTAGTCCAAAATATCAGTTGATTCTATCTAAATGGGCCAAACAATGTAACTGAAATGTAAAGAAACAATGTAAAGAAAAAAAAACTAAGTTACATAGCAAAATAATGCAAGAAACTAAACCATAGTACTGAAAAGGCAGGTTAGAGAAGAGATCCAATCAAACATTTGGCCTATTGCTTGGAGACGCTCAACACAGATAACATCAGGACGTAACTACTGACAAGGGGGGGTACAGAGGAAACCCCTCCTCCTTCTCCCTCGGGTCAGCCACACAGCTGAAGTGCTGATCTTACACAACAAGACTGGGTTGAGGGGTCGTTGGCATGGTGATGACCTCAAAAGAGGATAGCCTGACCAGGGTCAGTCTCATCTTTGTGATGTCCTGTCAGTATTGCATATTCTGTTCTGCTCTTGGTACGTGTTGTCACAACAAGGCCGACAATGCTTTTAGGGGTTTCCATAGCGATTACCTAACCTGGGGTCATCTGGCCTCATGCATGCTGCGGTCAGGTGCAGGTGGGGCCATTGCAGGGCGGAGAAGCGAGAGTGGGCCATCAGGAAGTGGTCGCCATAGCAGCTGTGGCTAAGATGGCCAGTGTGTTTAGACTTGGGTAATTGATGAGTGATAGAACTAAAGGTTACTCAGGGCTGGGAGTACGTGGGGCATCTGAGGGTCATTGCTATGGCCGACCAGACTCCTTATTGTCTGCCACAACCATCATGGCCGACACAAGACTCCCCACCCTGTCCTGCTGAATCGCATGAGGGGCTGTGTGTGAGAGGAGTGCAGTGCATGTCCATGGCGGTTGTGTCGGATCTGGAGCCCAATCCCATAACGATGACAGCGGCACTGTACAGGCGCAGTTCAGCTGTGCTGGGTTAGTGTTGGGTTTGCAGTTCAGCTGTGCTGGGTTGTGTTGGGGGGGGGGTTGATTTTGTTAGTGTTGGGTTTTTTTTTTTTTTTTTTTTTTGGGTGGGGGGGGTGGTTGTGTTAATGTTGGGTTGGGTTTTCTTTTTTTTGGGGGGGGGGGGGGGGGGGGTTGTGTTAGTGTTGGGTGGTGTTTGGGGGGTTTGCAGTCCAGCTTGGAGTTTGGTTGTGGTACTGGGTTGTGTTTGGGGATGGGGGGGGGTGTTGTATTGGGTGGGTCAGCAGCGTGATCTGGCGATTCTCGTCTTCCTTCTCGGGAGGTAGATGTCTGCTTCCTCAGGTGAGATGGCGCTTACCTGAGCACAGGAGAGGGGGCGGTCTGAGAGGCGGAGACAGCTGTGAGGGGGCGGGATACAGAGTAAGGTGTACAAGTATGTGATTGAACTGATGTTCAACTAGTGTTAATTTTGTCACCTATTTTTAATTTAGTCTTAGTCTTAGTCTTGTGACGAAATGTCCTTTGTAGTCTTTGTCATATTTAGTCATTCAAATATCATTTTTGTTAGTCAAGTTTTAGTCGACTAAAAGTCTCGTCATTTTAGTCTAGTTTTAGTCAAAAGAAAACTAAAGGTATCTTAGTCTTAGTCAGTTTTAGTCAACACATTTTAGTCTTTTTTTTTATAACAAATTATTTCTGATTACCATTTGAGTCAAATAGTGTTTCACACATCTCAATTTTCCAACAATATTGTGTGTCCACAGGGCTACTCGTCTGTTATAATTACTCATTCTGATTTTTTGTCAGTCAGTATGTTTACATGCACAGGTAAGTTGAGCTACAATTATAGCTCGGCTGGGATTTGACCATAGACAGTAAAAGATTTGACTGGACAACTGTCATATTCGTAGACCAGTGTTTCTCAAAGTGTGGTCCGGGGATCACTGGTGGTCCGCAAGCTATCCCAAGTGGTCCGCGAGCAGACATGGTAAAATATAATATAGATGAGTTGTTTGCAATTTTGAACCAGCTTGTATGTAAAAACAGTTCTGCAACACTGTCTATGTAAGATATGCCAGTTTAAATCATACAGTATGAATCCACACAATAAGCAAAGTGCAAAGACAATAAGCAAGGTGGTTCAGTGAGTAGGCCTATTGTGTAGACTAATTATAGGGTACTGTTGAAGTAGGTCTAATCTTTTTTTTTTTTTAGCTAGGGTTAGTTAAGTGGTCCTGAAACTGAAAAAGTTTGAGAAACACTGTCGTAGGCCAAAGTATTAATGTTTGACTCCGCCACGCTAGATGGCGATATGCACCCAAACACAACACATTCCCCAAACAGACTCTCCATCTTAGCCATAGCTAACTTGTTAGCGAACTTTCCATATTAGCTTACTTGCTAGCAAACTTTGCATCATCAGTCTAACTAGTTAAATAGTTGACATTACATGATGAACATTTTCGTATGGACATTCTGGGGGATGTTAATTTGTATGAGAGAAGCTTCAACTTCTGGGTATGTAGCATTGTGGCATTAGCTTAGGTAGTTAGCTTGCTAACCCTGGCAGAAATCTCCAGTGTTCTTGTTCCATGTAGTTTCGTGTTGCAGCCACAGGGTTGCAGCAACAGCACGTAGACTAGCCTACAGGAAAGCTGCTGCGTATGAACTCATTCGGAATATTTTGAAAACGTAACAGCTAGATATTCTGTCTTCTCATTTTGTAGACGAAAATGAAGAGAGATTTTATCTTAGTTTTTATTTCATGCAAAACATTTTAGTCTCGTCTTTTTTCGTTAACAATAATGCATCTTAAGATAGTCTTATTCAGTGTTTCAGGATATTACTGCCGTCTCGTCATCGTCTCGTCTTAGTCATGAAAAAAAAGGTCGTTGACGAACATATTTCCTCTCGTCTCGTCTGACGAAATTAACACTAAGGAGTTGTGACACACCAGGGTCCTAAGCATTCCACAGTAACATGGGAAACTAAATCCCCTTTAGTGGGTGGAGTGAGATAGACAGGTCAGACAGACATCATCAGACATCAGTAGTTGCACCAGGCACGCTTGGACATCCTAGGAGTTGAGCATAGTGTTAATTTCGTCAGACGAGACGAGAGGAAATATGTTCGTCAACGACCTTTTTTTTCATGACTAAGAAAAAAAACTAAAACTAGACTAAAATGACGAGACTTTTAGTCGACTAAAACTTGACTAACAAAAATGATATTTGAATGACTAAATATGACAAAGATAAAAAGGACATTTCGTCACAAGACTAAGACTAAGACTAAATTAAAAATAGGTGACAAAATTAACACTACAACTCCTTCAGTAAAACTGATTTAAAGGCCAGGTTCTTCTGTGATGATGTGACCTGTTGTGCTTCCTGTCGTGTGATCATGTGACCTGATGTGCTTCCTGTCCTGTGATCATGTGACCTGATGTGCTACCTGTGTGACCATGTGACCTGATGTGCTACCTGTATGATCATGTAACCTGATGTGCCATCTGTCATGTGATCAAGTGACCTGATGTGCCACCTCTCATGTGATCATGTGACCTGATGTGCTACCTGTGTGATCATGTGACCTGATGTGCCACTTGTGTGATCATGTGACCTGATGTGCTACCTGTCCTGTGATCATGTGACCTGATGTGCCACCTGTCATGTGATCATGTGCTACCTTTGTGATCATGTGACCTGATGTGCTACCTGTGTGATCATGTGACCTGATGTGCCACCTGTCCTGTGATCATATGACCTGATGTGCTACCTGTTTGATGATGTGACCCCACCTGTCTGTCAGCTGGTCTTCCTGTGGAGGTGAACGGTGGCGGTGTGGAGATGGCTTCCCTCAGACAGGTCTCCCTCCTCCCAGACACACCCCTCCTCCTCTGGGCCCACACAGCACAACACAGCAAACAGGAGGGCAGGAGAAAAAGACAAGGGATTGGAGAGGAATTACTGACAGTGGCGGGGTGAGTGTCTGTACTGACAGTGATGTTTAGTATCTGTACTGAGAGTGATGTTTCGTATCTGTACTGACAGTGATATTTAGTATCTGTACTGAGAGTGATGTTTCGTATCTGTACTGACAGTGATGTTTAGTATCTGTACTGACAGTGGTGGGGTGAGTGTCTGTACTGACAGTGATATTTAGTGTCTGTACTGAGAGTGATGTTTCGTGTCTGTACTGACAGTGATATTTCGTATCTGTACTGAGAGTGATGTTTCGTATCTGTACTGACAGTGATACTGACGGTGATGTTTAGGGTTTATGCTGATAGTTTCTGTACTGGTACTGATATTTAGTGTCTGTTAAGTTCATCTATTCCTAGCCATGGAGGCCAACTGGGCCGGCGCTTATGTCCTGTTTCCATGGTGCTAAACGGACAAGAGATGTTTTGTGTCTGAGAGTGATGTTTAGTGTCTGTACTGAGAGTGTCATTTAGTGTCTGAACTGAGAGTGTCGTTTAGTGTCTGAACTGAGAGTGTTGTTTAGTGTCTGTACTGAGAGTGATGTTTAGTGTCCATACTGAGAGTGTCGTTTAGTGTCTGTACTAAGAGTGACGTTTAGTGTCCGTACTGAGAGTGACGTTTAGTGTCTGTACTGAGAGTGACGTTTTGTGTCTGCACTGAGAGTGACGTTTAGTGATGTTTAGTGTCTGTACTGAGAGTGATGTTTAGTGTCTGTACTGATAGTGATGTTTAGTGTCTGTACTGAGAGTGATGTTTAGGTTCCGTACTGAGAGTGATGTTTAGTGTCCGTACTGAGAGTGTCGTTTAGTGTCCGTACTAAGAGTGACGTTTAGTGTCTGTACTGAGAGTGACGTTTTGTGTCTGCACTGAGAGTGACGTTTAGTGTCCGTACTGAGAGTGACGTTTAGTGTCTGTACTGAGAGTGACGTTTTGTGTCTGTACTGAGAGTGACGTTTAGTGATGTTTAGTGTCTGTACTGAGAGTGATGTTTAGTGTCTGCACTAAGAGTGACGTTTAGTGTCTGTACTGAGAGTGATGTTTAGTGTCTGTACTGAGAGTGATGTTTAGTGTCTGTACTGATAGTGATAGCAGGTCTTAGTCATAGCCTTACCTAGTAGGGCGACGTAGAGCCAGTCATAACACTGCCTTCCAGACAGCTGAGAATCAGAGGGGAAAACACACAAACACAGACACAGACACAGACACACACACACACACACACACACACACACAAACCTTCTATGAGCTTGTACTGTACTTATTGCATATCTGTGATTTTACACAACCAGAGAGATACAGAGACACTAGGGTGAAAAGGTCTTAATCTTATCTAATGTAATCCAATCCAATTTAATCTCACCTATCCAAATATAATTGAACCAGCCCTAACCTAAGCTAACCTAAGCTGGTTAGGGCTGAGAACCTCTACAGTGTAGCACTATCCATTACATCTGTCATGACCTTTGTTGCCCTCCGACTCTTCTACTCTCTCTAGAAGCATCTGGAGCTCATTGTTCCCAGGGGCCACATTCTGTTTAAGAAGCATCCTGAGATGTGACTCTATCGTGAATCTATCGTGAATCTGTCATGCATACGCATGTTATTACGTATGTGACATTGGGGACACATTCCAACATTAGCAAGGCTAAGGATAGACCAGATGGACACTATTTTAATCCTGAGTCCGCTTAGCTTTTCTACTTTTCATATATTAGCATACATTTGATTATTCAAAAACTAAAATAATTAATACAGTTGGAGCTGTGTCCAAAAAATGCTGATTCTCACAGTGAAACTACATTGTTTTATGCATGGCCTGGGATCACCTGCAATGCCTAAACGGACCACAAGGGGGCTTCCGGTTGTAACCCCCTGATGTAGAGCTCCTCTGCTCTGCGTCTCGTTCTAGAAGCATCTAGCACCCACCCTGGGGGGTCCCCCACTCTCCGCTGCCCTGTGGCCTCACTTCGTGCATCGCGGGGGGACGGAGGCGACTTCTCGGGGCCGGTCAGGGCTCGGTGGCGGGGGCTGCCACGCTGGCTCCTCCTCCCGGGCGAGGCTGAGGCCGAAGCGGACGGCGATGGGGACGACTTCCTGGAGAAGCTGGCGGTGGAGGGCGGGAGCAGGGTGATCTCGGAGGCCTCTGATTGGAGGGAGGGTGGGGTGTGTCCGGGCCGCGGGCGGGGGCGCGGGCGGATGGGGGAACCCTGCAGCGAGGAGAGGGGGCTCTGGGTGAGCGGGGAGAGGCGCGAGGGCTGGAGGACCATGGGATGGACGCACCAGCCGGGGTCCAAGCGCCGAGGCTGGGGAGGGCTCAGCTGGGAAGTGACCTCGTACCACTGCATGTCCAGCCCACCAAACGGTCTGCAGAGAACACACACAGATACACACACACAACACACACAACACACACACAAACACACACACACACACACGCAACACGCACGCACAACACACACACACACAACACACACAACACACTCTTCACAACGTAGGCCAGGCTGCTCTGGAGTAACACAGACCTCAACACACTCACCACTAGTGTTGGGTAAAACGCTTTAAAAAGTACAAAGCTACAAAGTAACTCGTAACGGCAATAACATATAATAATAATATCTGTAACATAGTGGTGTAACGCGTTACTGTTGTAAATTAAAAAATCCCACTACAGTTCTAACAGTGCATGCAAAAATTACTGAATTCTCCTATTGAGAGACTTGCATATATTACGGCCGTAAAAAGTAGAGGAAAGCGTATTTGTACCATCACTTCTATTTTAGAAGCGTATGTGAAGAGTACACATAGAATAACATATGGATAAAGTAAGAAATAAAGGCCGCACTTTACATACAAACATGTTTATTGCACAGGCGCGTTCCTCAGTGTGCTCAAGCACAAGCACACTTGAGCACACTTGAGCACACTGAGGAAGGCACACTGCAAAGTGCGGCCTTTTTTCTTCCTTGATGTCACTTATACGTTTGGCCAAGCACTCTAAGAAAGAAATAGGAAACTGAGCTCCTACTGACC
>NC_055961.1:10364342-10381842 GCF_018492685.1 Alosa sapidissima | reverse complement strand
CATGGGTGTGTTTGGGGCGTAACATCATTTAAACCAATGAGAATGACATCTGTCATTCCCTTTAACGACGCAAAGCGCAATGTAAAATAAATGCATCGGTATTTTGACATTCAACGGCGCATTTGAAGGAGGCTGCTTGCGAGACTGTATGGAATAGTCATTCCACTAAACCATGCTTTACTAAAACCTAGCATAGCTTTCATGCATTTGCACTCCTCTATTATTTGAACTCATTGCCAAAGTGAAACTAACTTCACCATGGTGTCAGTCAACGACAAGACAGTTATATGCAGTTACTTTCACTATTGACTGACAATGGGTTACCATCGAAAACATAGGCTGGAAAAAGCAACACTTACCCTAATATTGCTCAAATGACTGAATAAAAAAAAACATTTATCCTGCAGAGGAGTTGCTTATATGACAGTGCGTCTTCAGCTGTGCTCCATACGTGTCTCTCGCCTCTGCCCTAATCACTTTTAACCGTCATTACCAATTGTGTGTGTGTGTGTGTGTGTGTGTGTGTGTGTGTGTGTGTGTGTACCTAGAGTGCTGGCAGTGACTACTTCACTGAAGCGTCCTGTGCCCATCTTGTTGCTGGACAGGATGCTGAACTCGTAGATCGTCTCTGGCTGCAGACCCTTCAGCAGTAACCAGTGCTGACCCTTCACCGTTACCGGGAGCGACAACCAATCATGGGCTCCCAGACTCTCCCTCTTGATCCTGGCCAGAGTGCATACACACACACACACACACACACACACACACACACACACAAAACACACACAAAACACACACACACATCCATTTGTACACATTGAAAGACATCAATATTTTCATAAATTCTATTATATCTATTATATATATATTATTAATCATATTGATGTTGGAATCCATGCACACAGACTCATTACACCTTGTGCGTGGGTATATGTGTGTGTGTGTGTGTGTGTGTGTTTGTGTATCACTTCAATTAGAGTGCTTGTTAGAGATAGTTTGATTTTGGTCAATATTCTTTTATATTTTTCCGAGTTTAGGTTTGTCATATTGAATTAAAGTGTTTGTTTTGTAGTTTGATTTTGCCAAATTGTCTTTGATGATTTTCATAGTTTCACTCGTTTTCACTAACGCCAATCCAAGATGAGTAGGAGCAACTATGTCAAGCCAGGTGTAAGTAATTCAGAATGTGTGTGCGTTCTCGTTTCTGCCCCATAGAACTCCCGGTTGGAATAAAAAAGACACGGAAAATAGCGTCATTCACACAAAGTGAACAACCGCTTTTGATATAGACAACAATGAAGTAAAGTTGTCCTTTTGGGAATGGGGAATCATGGCTATTTCTGTAAAACAGCAGGAGTAGGCGTGGTAGACCAACTGAATGCAAATTTACGTATGCACCCACGTGTGAGTGCTTCCTTGTGTTGGCACGCAACGTCAATAAGAAAGCGCTTACCACTGCAAAGATGCACATTGATATAACTTTATATTATAGTTGAAAACACCCTTGAAAACTTGCCCCTCCACTTCCAATCAACTACAGTAGGCTATTCATAAAACGTCTATCAACAAAATAAGCAAACAATGAGTACCTAGGCCTATGTTACAGTAACTTCATTCAACTGCGCTTGTATGTAGGCAGAGAAAGGTTGCGCTTGTAGAAAGGCAGAGAAAGGCGCAGTTTACACTAAGGATTAAACGATTGATAAATACGACGGAAACTTGGGTCTGACAGCGTTCGCAATCTGCAGTGTGTCCATGGCGCTGATAACTCTACGTTCGCAAATGTACGTACATCTGGCCCTGAGAGCATAAACTGTCATAATGAAAACATGACAAAGCCATTTGACTATCTTGTTCATAAACGATGGTGTCAAGACTTCTCATTTTGATGACACTGGCAGTTTCATTGACATAAATACTTGCTTTTAAGGAATGGACTATCCATTTTGAGCAAGTGACGTGCTTTTGCAGGTTATCCACTACGTTTTGCAGTTTGCACTAATTGTTTTGAGAAATGCACTAACTGCTGTGCAAATGTTTATAGTGATGTGAGAAAAGCACCAAAACTAAGGCTATCACAATTAAAATAATAACCATATGGTAGTAGGAGAACAATCTGTTTTGTTTTGCGAGCAAATACAGTACATTTAGCAAGTTAAAAATTAGCACGGAGGTCTGATTCGAATGACAGCTATCTGAACCAATAAGACAACATAATTACCTTTAAAATTAACTTAGCTTGGCTGTTAGCCAGGTCAGGACCAGGCTAGGTGCAGAGAATAAATCCCCATGGAAACTTATGGGCCATCTCTTTTGTGGAACCAAGTCAAGGCTAAATTCATCCAGGAAAACCAAAAAATCCCAGCTTAATTCCTTATCTAGGTTTTGTGAAATACCCCTCAGGGACGTCTGATTGTGGAGGATGTTTACATCTTCTACAGTAGGAGGCAGAGGAGGGGTGAGGTTAGTTTCTGTCAATCAACCGTATGGGCTCCACCCAAAATGCAGTCCAATACAGTTTGTTTTCTAGTTTGATCATGATGAATTGGCTTTGATGGTTTTCCTAGTTTAGTTTGGCATGTTTAGTTAGAGTGTTTGTTTTCTAGTTTGATTATAATATTTTGGCTTTGATGATTTTCCTAGTTTAGCTTGCCATGTTTAGTTAGAGTGTTTGTTTTGTAGTTTGATGGTAACTCCTGCTATCCTACCAGACGGTGAAGGTTTGTTCAAACCCTCCGTTGTATCCCGGCTCCCAGGAGACATTGGCTGCACTCGCCGTGACGGCAACATGGATATCCAGAGGGGCGTGGGGGGTTGTGCCTGTAACACACATACACACACACACACACACACACACACACACACACACACACACACACACACACATACATACATACACACACACACACACACACACACACACACACACACACATACACACACACACACACACACACACACACACACACACACACACATACATACACACACACACACACACACACACACACACACACAAATAAATACACATATACACACGTGCTGTTAATAGCGGTTTCATTCTGTAGATCTATTTAGCCTCATCTGAGAGAGAGGAGGCTAAATACACACACTCACACACCAGATGCAAGCACTATGATAGGAACAGTACTCCCCTCACACACACACACACACATACACAAGGAACTTGGTGCTGGCAGTACCACACACACACACACACACACTCACCAGACACGAGCAGCTTGGTGCTGGCAGTAATGCTGGTCGCCTCGTTGGTGGCCACACACTCCCATATCCCATGATCCTCTTTGGCGAGAGACAGGATGTGTAAACTTCCGTGGGGGAGGACGACATGCTGGTGATGAGAAGGGAGTCCGACCTGAGGGAATACACACACACACACACACACACACACAAACAACCCAAAAAAGCATTTATACAAATGTAAACTTTCTTTGAGAGTGTATGTGTGTATGTGGGTGTGTATATGTGTATGTGGTGTTTGTGTATGTGTGTATTTTGTGTATATGTGGGTGTGTGTATATGTGTGTGCGTGGTGTCTGTGTATGTGTGTATGTGGTGTTTGTGTATGTGTGTGTATGTGTGTGCGTGGTGTCTGTGTATGTGGGGTTTGTGTATGTGGTGTCTGTGTATGTGTATGTGTGTATGTGTGGTTTGTGTATGTGGTGTTTGTGTATGTGGGCGTACCTTTCTCCAGGTAATATTGGTGTCGGCTTCACAGGGAACAACCACCTCCCGTCCAACTTCCTGTCGGTACTCTCCTGCTGGCACCGCCAGGAATTTGGGAGGATCCTACACACACACACACACACACAGACACACACACACACATAGATACACATATTAGGGCAAAATACTAGATCATTACACTTAAAGGAACTGGAGAACCTCAGCATGTGTGTGTGTGTGTGTGTGTGTGTGTGTGTGTGTGTGTACCTTAAGCACCAGCGTAGCAGCTCGTGACTGGCCGGTGCTTCCGAGCACATTGTAAGGCGTGCAGGTGTATGTCCCCAGCATGTCTTCCGTCACCTCAGCAATCAAGATGTTCCCATCAGCCATCTGGGTCCAGCCAGGATGCTACAGGACACCAGCACACACACACACACACACACATGCACACGCACAACCATGAGACATACATAGGCATATGCTTTCAGCTGCACACACACACACACACACACACACAAACATGAGACATACAGAGGCATACGCTATCAGCTGCACACACACACCCACACCTATGCACACCTTGTCGATGTGTAGCGGCAGGCACACCACACACTTGTAGAATAGCGACACACACACACACACACACCTTTTCGACGCGTAGCGGTAGGCCGTCTCGTCTCCAGGACACCTTGTTAACAGGTGGGTTAGCATCGGCCGGGCAGCGGAGATATCCATGGTAACCAAGAGCACCGTAAATGACAGACGGCATGTTGACCACACGTGCAGGGTCTGAAACACACACACACACACACACACACACACACACGAACACACACACAAACACAAACACATACACATACATTTAAACTCACATCCCGTAGTCTCCCAAAAACAAAACACAACTATTTAGAAACATTCACATACACACTAGTGTTAATTGTGTCACCTATTTTTAATTTAGTCTTAGTCTTAGTCTTGTGACGAAATGTCCTTTTTAGTCTTTGTCATATTTAGTCATTCAAATATCATTTTTTTTAGTCAAGTTTTAGTCGACTAAAAGTCTCGTCATTTTAGTCTAGTTTTAGTCAAAAGAAAACTAAAGGTATCTTAGTCTTAGTCAGTTTTAGTCAACACATTTTAGTCTTTTTTTTTATAACAAATTATTTCTGATTACCATTTGAGTCAAATAGTGTTTCACACATCTCAATTTTCCAACAATATTGTGTGTCCACAGGGCTACTCGTCTGTTATAATTACTCATTCTGATTTTTTGTCAGTCAGTATGTTTACATGCACAGGTAAGTTGAGCTACAGTTATAGCTCGGCTGGGATTTGACCATAGACAGTAAAAGATTTGACTGGACCACTGTCATTCGTAGACCAGTGTTTCTTAAAGTGTGGTCCGGGGATCACTGGTGGTCCGCAAGCTATCCCAAGTGGTCCGCGAGCAGACGTGGTAAAATATAATATAGATGAGTTGTTTGCAATATTGAACCAACTTGTATGTAAATATGCCAGTCATATTAAATCATACAGTATGAATCCACACAATAAGCAAAGTGCAAAGACAATAAGCAAGGTGGTTCAGTGAGTAGGCCTATTGTGTAGACTAATTATAGGCTACTGTTGAAGTAGGTCTAATCTTTTTTTTTTTTTAGCTAGGGTTTTAGCTAACTTCTGGGTATGTAGCATTGTGACATAAAGCTTAAGTAGTTAGCTTGCTAACTCTGGCAGAAATCTCCAGTGTTCTTGTTCCATGTAGTTTCGTGTTGCAGCCACAGGGTTGCAGCAACAGCACGTAGACTAGCCTACAGGAAAGCTGTTGCGTATGAACTCATTCGGAATATTTTGAAAACGTAACAGCTAGATATTCTTCTCTTCTCTAGTCTTCTCATTTTGTAGACGAAAATGAAGAGAGATTTTATCTTAGTTTTTATTTCATGCAAAACATTTTAGTCTCGTCTTTTTTCGTCAACAATAATGCATCTTAAGATAGTCTTAGTCAGTGTTTCAGGACATTACTGCCGTCTCGTCATCGTCTCGTCTTAGTCATGAAAAAAAAGGTTGTTGACGAACATATTTCCTCTCGTCTCATCTGACGAAATTAACACTAATACACACACACACACACACACACACACACTTACACTGCACACTCAGGTAGGCAGAGGCAGAGGGGGCAGTGCCAAGCCCGTTGCTAGGGCGACAGGTGTATTTCCCAGCATCCTCGGGGATTACCCGGGAAACAATCAATGAACCGTCAATCAAGATGCTGACCCGCCTCTTCAGACCGCTGGAGAAAGACAGAACATAAGGAATGAGGGGTAGAGGAAACTGGTGTGTGTGTGCGTGTGTGTGAGAGAGCATGGTGTGTGTGTGTGCGTGTGCATACATGTATGTGTGTCTGTTAGAGGAAGACAATAAGCAATCATGACTCACTTCTTGAAAAAGACATTTTCTTCACCCAAGGACCAGGTGTAGGTCAGGTTGCCAGGATACGCCTCGGACTGACAGGTGAACAATGCATCTTGGGATACGTTGAGTGTGACATTCTCTGGGGGAGAGATGATGAACGGAGGACCTGATAGAGAGAGACAGAAAAAGTGTGTGTGTGAGGAGAAAGTAGATATTTAATCACACACACAACAATAAACAAAAATAAACACACTCACACACATGCACATGGCTTCTTTATCTCTTTCTGCCTCTATTTCAATCACTCTCACTGTCACACACACACCTCAATTCCAACCTCAATTTCTCTCTTTCTCTGTCTCACACACCTTGTACCAGCAGTCGGGTGGTGTGTATAGCCTCCCCTTGGAGACTGTAGGCACGGCAACTGTAGCCTCCTCTGTCTTCCCTGGTGACAGCTGTAAAGGTCAAACTTCCATCGGTCACCTGCAAGACACACACACACATACACACACAGAACATATACACACAAAATAACCATTTACAAAATAGTTACACACACTGAACAAAATTATTTTTTTGCAAAAACTATGATTATGCATATATTTTATCAATGCCCTCTACATTGATATGCACCCCTGGTCATGATTAAAAAGAGTTTTTAAAAATTATCTTTTAGCATTTTGGCAGTTTTACAATGAAAATGATGAGGGGAATAGCCAACAAGGGAAGAGAAGAAAAACATCTCTAAGGATCAGAACTATGCACACAGATTATTTGAAAGGTATGCCAGGAAAAAGAACATTTCACTACAGATGGAAATGGATGGAGTTGCTACATGTTACTGGGACTTTGCCTAGAATCGTCCCAGTTTTCTGGGGTCAGAAAAAAAGAGGTTTTTGCCAACAAACCTTAAAGGTGGGTTTGGCGTACACAACCCCATGCATGCTCAAGAGAGGACCGAAGAATCTGGACTAATTGGACATATTCTGCTCTCAACTCGCCTGCTTTGTATTCTACAACTTTATGAGAAGAATAAAAACTATTTTACTGGTGAAGGGAGGTTTTAAAAATAATTTAAAATAGGGGCGCCAGTAATTATGTTTTTGTTCATTTTTTTTTACCTCAGACTTAATTAGCTTTTTGCCCATTGTTTTCATTGTTAAACTAAAATGTGCCAAAACACGTTTTTTATACATCTTTTGACTCCTATTTATCAAGGGAGAGCGCCGTCTGCCCTGTGTGTGTGTGTGCGTGTTCAAATGTACTGTGTGTGAAGCCAAATGCACTTCATTTAAAGAGCTTACACATACACAGACACACACCTTATACTTCCCGTTGCCATGGATAACTTTCCCTTCTCGAAGCCAGCTGACAGTGGGTGTGGGGTTGCCATTGGCAACGCAGGTGAGAGTGACACTGATGCCCTCCTGAGTTTCCACATACTGGGGCGGAGTCTGACGAAACGAGGGAGGGGCTGGGGTGGGGGGGGGGGGGGTAGGATAGAGAGAGTGTAAGAAAGAGAGAGAAGGAAGGAAGAGAGAGTAGGATAGAAAGGGAGAAAGAGATGGAAGGAGAGGAAGAGTGAGAGTACAATAGAGAGACAGAGAGATTGGGGTAGACAGAGGGAGGAGGAGAGAGGTTGTACATTGATTAAAGAATCGGATTTATCTGATTCCATATCTAATAAAACCAGCACACACACACACAAACACACACACAAACACACACACCAAGTGATACACACAAACATACAAACACACACTCAGAGGTGCATACTGTACATACAGTCTCACTGACATACAAACCTCAAAACACATTTACATCTATTAATTTAGCAGACGCTGTTGTCCAGAGTGACTTAGTGAGGATACAAGGATATAGGAGATATGAGTATATAGGACTAAAAGCTATATAACTACAAGATCACTAAAAGCTGTATCACTAAAAGCTATAGCACTAAAAGCTATATAACTAAAAGATATATATATAGGGGGAGGCAGAAGGTGAGAAAGGAGGTGCATGGTAAGTGCCTGTTAAGGTGATGATACATGGGGCAACGTTTTGAGCAATGTTGCTGGGCAACCACATAACCAGTTCCATTTATTCTGATTGGATGGTCATGACAATTTGCCTACTGATGATTAAACTTCTCCAGAAAAGAAATCAATACCCATATCAATAGGAATGTGCCAGAACCACATTAATAAGGAACACTGTCAAGCAACATTGCTCAATAACTTGGCCCGTGTATCATCAGCTATAGGTGTGTTCAAAAGCTTCTTGAAGATAGAGAGGGACTCCCTTGCTCTGTGTAGGGACAGCATACCAGATGAGGTTCTTTGGGTAACATAAGCCTTGATGAGAGCATTTAAGTAAGAGGGAGCAGACCCAGCAACCCCTTTGTAGGCGAGCATTATTGACTTGAATTTGATGTGGACAGCTAAGGATAGCCAGTGGAGCTCAATGCACAGCAGGGTAAAGTGCCATTTTTAGCACCAGTTGCCACCCCATTCTGGACCATCTGTAGCGGTTTCACCACCTAAGCCGGGAGGGCTCGTTGGAGTGTAGCAGAAGTCAAGGTGAGAGAAAACCATGGTCTTTACCAAGAGCTGGGTGGCGGGTTGGATTAAGTATTGAATAGTGCGAAGCATTGCGACCAGGCGACAGAGGCAAAATGGTCAGAGAATGTCAGCTGGTCATCAATCATGACACCCAAGATTCTCGCAACTTTGGTAGGAGCAAGAGTTAAGGAGTCAATGTTGATGTTGATGTGGTGGTGTATAGTTTGTCTGGCTAGAAATACCATCAGTTCGGTCTTAGAGACGTTTAGTTTGAGGTTATGTTCCTTCATCCATATGGATAGACTAGTGTATCATCTGTGTAGCAGCGAGAGAAGCCATACCAATGAATAATCGGGCTGAGTCAGGTGGTACACATGGCAAAGAGAAGTGGCCCCAACACTGAGCCTTGGGGCACCCCTGTGGCAAAGCGGTGAGATGAAGGGGCCCCAACACTGAGCCTTGGGGCACCCCTGTGGCAAGGCTGTGAGATGAAGGGGCCCCAATACTGAGCCTTGGGGCACCCCTGTGGCAAGGCTGTGAGATGAAACATAACCTAAGATAAAATCTCTCTTCATTTTCGTCTACAAAATGAGAAGACAGAATATCTAGCTGTTACGTTTTCAAAATATTCCGAATGAGTTCATGCTCCTGTAGGCTAGTCTACGTGCTGTTGCTGCAACCCTGTCGCTGCAACAAAGATTGTTAAGGCGGAGCAAGATACTTCGTCGTAGTTCATGTCTATGGGCGCGAAATGGGGATCGAATCCTGTCTGCATAAAGAAGCGTGTCGATGACGTATTGATGAGCGTACGTTGCAACCGGCCAACAGCAGCGGCATAAATAACCGGCGCACACCTGATATAAAGTCGATTTTCTCCAGACTGGAATGCTCAAAAATGCTAAAAATGTACCTGAAATGTTCAGAAGGGTTTGAGGATCATGAAAACGTGCCTGAAATTCTCTCTATAGAACCAAGACCTTAACATATGTGGTAAAATTCTGAGCTATGCCCATAGACTTCAATGGAGCAGTCGCTGCCTTTGCTCTGCATAAAGGGGGATTATGACCCCCCCCCCCCCCCTCGTGCGATCTGGGTTCCCGGAAGTGGCTCCTGATGAAATATCTTGCTCCGCCTTAAAAATCTTTGGCTGCAACACGCATAGACTGTATATATAGAACAGTCTATGGCAACACGAAACTACATGGAACAAGAACACCGGAGATTTCTGCCAGAGTTAAGCTAACTACCTAAGCTTTATGCCACAATGCTACATACCCAGAAGTTGAAGCTTCTCTTATTCAAATTAACATCCCCCAGAATGTCCATACGAAAATGTTCAGCATGTAATGTCAACTATTTAACTAGTTAGACTGATGATGCAAAGTTTGCTAGCAAGTAAGCTAATATGGAAAGTTCGCTAGCAAGTTAGCTATGGCTAGATGGAGAGTTTGTTTGGGGAATGTGTTGCGTTTGGGCGCATATCACCATCTAGCGTGGCGGAGTAAAACATTAATACTTGGGTCTACGACTTCTCAAACTTTTTCAGACGAAGGACCACTTAACTAACCCTAGCTAAAAAAAAAAAAAAAAATATTAGACCTACTTCAACAGTATATTAGTCTACACAATAGGCCTACTCACTGAACCACCTTGCTTATCGTCTTTGCACTTTGCTTATTGTGTCAGAGGATTCATACGATTTAAACTAGCATATCTTACATAGACAGTGTTGCAGAACTGTTTGGATTTACATACAAGTTGGTTCAATATTGCAAACAACTCATCTATATTATATTTTACCACGTCTGCTTGCGGTTCTATGGTCAAATCCCAGCCGAGCTATAACTGTAGCTTGACTTACCTGTGCATGTAAACATACTGTAGTGACTGACAAAAAATCAGAGTAATTATAACAGACGAGTAGCTCTGTGGACACACAATATTTTTGGAAAATTGAAATGAGTGAAACACTATGTAGCGTCGGTGGATGTACATGTCTAACGTTGAATGAGTGTCTCCCAGAATGCAGTGCGAGTGAATGCTAGAATGTGTAATGTCGATTATAATAGTTGTAGTTGCGTGTACCATGTTGTGTATTTGTTAGCCTGTTAGTCTCTTTGGTTGTACCTCATGTGTTTATCCTCGTGTTGATGTGTGTGTTAAACCCTTGTTGTGTGTTACATGTGCGGCTGAGACTACCCCTGTGTTGCCCTATGTAGTTGTCTGATTGTGTGTACGTATGAGTCTTTCTGTGCCAATAAATGGCCGTCCTGGCCAAAGGTGAATCTTGTCTGAGGGTGAGATCGCTACATTGGTGTCAGAAGTGGGATGTGCCCCTCCTGGGGCGCGAAGATCTACGCCAGATCAAGATGGAGAAGAAGGCCAGAACAGCAAGATGGCGGCGAAGCTCAGCAGATGTTCCAATGGTCCTTTTAAGGACTAGCCAGCTCGCTGAGCTCGCCACTGCGGAGGATTGAGGAGGAAGGAAGCGGCCCCGGCTGATGTCGCGGAAGTGTCCGCGGCTGGCAAGAAGAAGAAGTTGATGTGTGTGTTAAACCCTTGTTGTGTGTTACATGTGCGGCTGAGACTACCCCTGTGTTGCCCTATGTAGTCTGATTGTGTCTGTGTACGTATGAGTCTTTCTGTGCCAATAAATGGCCGTCCTGGCCAAAGGTGAATCTTGTCTGAGGGTGAGATCGCTACAACTATTTGACTCAAATGGTAATCAGAAATAATTTGTCATAAAAAAAAGACTAAAATGTTTTGACTAAAACTGACTAAAAAGACTAAGATACCTTTAGTTTTCTTTTGACTAAAACTAGACTAAAATGACGAGACTTTTAGTCGACTAAAACTTGATTAACAAAAATGATATTTGAATGACTAAATATGACAAAGACTAAAAAGGACATTTCGTCACAAGACTAAGACTAAGACTAAATTAAAAATAGGTGACAAAATTAACACTAGTATCGATACTAAAAAGGTATCACGATGCCTTCACGCAAAAAACAATACGATTTCCGACGTTTTTAGAATCGATACTTTGTTAAAATAATAACGTTCAGTGTCTGTGAACTGCTGCTCTCACTGCTCCTTGCACGCATCTAGGCAAGTGGGCGTGTCAAGCAGGCAGCTCCGAGTGAGTGAGTAGCCTACGCAGGCAACGTCTACATAGTCTTTCGCGACAGTCCTCATCCTTGTGGATAAAACAAATGTGAAATCTGGAACTAATTTCGAATACATCGCGAATAGTGAAGGCAAGCCATCAGGTACACAGAGGCCCGTTTGTAAAATATGTTTCAAAGTCATTTTAAAGCAGTAGGCTACGCATGGAACTTGGCTAAACACCTCGCAGACATATCCCAAAAAATGTAAAGAGTTCAAAGAACAACAGGTTAACGAATATGCTATAGAAAACACGACTACATGGTTAGTGCCAAGTTCTTCTCTTCTGTTTAAGTCTAGGCTAAGTGAAACGAGTATGGTTCTCTGGGATAAAGCGAACCTTCCTTCATCAATTTTGACGTGACATAACAAGCTGTAATCATTTTGACGAGACATAACAGAGCTGTAATCATAGGGTGCTAACGTGATGAAAGCGCAATGTTCATGCCAGAATAACATTACCATAACTTGTAAACAATCTATTTCATGTTCAGTCAGTACTACTGGTGATATTTGTCATGGCATGTAGATTGCAATTTGTTCAATAATTATTGCCCAGATGTAGGATAGGCTACCCGAAATGCGCTAATTAAAGCCCACAGCATATAATACCACCAAAGCGTGTTGAGTCCTAATAATAATAGCGGCTTATTGTTATGTGAGCAAATCATGTTATCAAAGAAATAGACGTAATGTAGGAATGCATGCAACAGGTAATGGTGTAGGCCTATCTAACGAAGACCTGAGTGGTTGGAACGTCGTACTTGTACACTGGGCGCAAAGAAGACTAGACTATACTAGACTATACATAAGATGGCCTAAAGATTAGCCCCCTCTGCATAGCCTTCAGTGATTTGCATGCAGTAATTTCAACACTGACCTTGATCTAGCCTAGTTTGACTATTTAAAGCTACTTTATTGCCAAAACACAACACAATGTAAATGAACTATAACAAACAATAAAGGACTTAGTCATACAAAGTAGGCCTACTATTTTACTGACTATAAAAAATAATAATTATGTAGGAAGTTTAGAAGTTTAGAACCCAGAATTGACCTGCACACTACAAAAGTGCACCGAATTCAACACAAATGACTCAATACACTTGGAGGAGGTATGAGTCCTTTCTTTTCCAGATATCTTAGGATTTTGCCGTAGTATCGCTTCAGTATCGAGCATCGTGATATTTATGGCAGGTATCGTATCAAAGTCATAATTTTGGTATCGTGACAACACTAACTGGGATCAAGGAGGTCATTCCGTGAGAGGAATTCTGTGACCTGATTGGAAACCAGCGGGCGTGTAGTAGGACAGCACGCTAGGAGTTTAGACATCCTCAGTGAGAGGGGTGAATGAAGGAAGGAAATGATACAGCATTAGCCATGGGGTACTGGGAGGTACACACACACACACACACACACACACACACACACACACACACACACACATACACAAACACACACTCTCACACACACGCAGATACAAACACAGGTATGTGCACACACACACACACGCACACAGACACACATACACACACATTCCTGGATCTGTCACTGAGCTTTAATGTGTGAGGCTCCCTGTCACACACACACACACACACACACACACACACACACACACACACACACACACACACACACACAATGTGTGGTGTACAGGATATGACCTTCCTAAACTGCAGGTGTGTGCACCTTAGAGGAGAGATGCAGAGCATACTGATGTCTACTGATTGCCCAGCGTGCCAAAGCAGCGCCCAGCACGTGTGTCCTTCACAACTAACCAGCAACTCCTGGCCATCCTCACTGCTCCGGTCTGTCACTTAGCACTGAGTGAGGCAACCCCTCCACACACAAACACACACGCGCACACACACACACACACACACACAAATGCACACACACTAGTGCATGCTGAAAGCAGCAGGAGAGGAGATAAAAGAATAGAGAGAGAGAGAGAGAATAGAGAGAGAGAGAGAGAGAAAGAGAGAGACATGAGAGAGGGAGATAAGGAGAGAAACAAGGGAGAAAGAGAGCGAATGTGTCAGAAAATGTGCAAAAATATTCAACAGTGTGTGGATTCTGATTACCATAGCATAATTATAATACACACACACACACACACACACACACACACACACACACACACTTCTTGAGGAAAAAGGATGACATCATCTGTGTGTGTGTGTGTGTGTGTGTGTGTGTGTGTGTGTGTGTGTGTGTGTGTGTGTGAAGTGTGAAACAGGCAGCAGCTGTTACTGTGGCAACAGTGCATCATCGGGGCTCTTGAGGTGTGCTGGTGGTTGTCTTGGCAACCAGAGATGAGTGGCAGTTTTAACACATGGTTCCCTCTCTAACAGTCCCACACATACATATGATATTGAATGCAACTTCTGACACTTCAGCCGCAGACACACACACATGCGCACACGCCACTCAGCCTGTGCATGTGTGCTTGTGTTTGTGTGTGCGTGCATGTGTGTGTTTGTGCTGCCCACCGTTGACCGTCAGGTGGACCCAGCTGCCGTTCTGGAAGCCGTCGTATTGCTGCTCCAGCACCAGGATCTTACACTCGTACCAGCCGTGGTCCTCCGCCGCCACACGGTCAATCCGCAGAGAGGACTTCCCCTGCAGAGTGGCCCGACCTAGGAGAGGAGGAGAGGAGAGGAGGGGGGGAGAGGAGGAGAGGAGGAGGATAGGGGGGAGAGAGGAGGAGAGGAGGATGGGGGGGAGAGAGGAGGAGAGGAGAGGAGGGGGAGAGGAGGAGAGGAGGAGGATAGGGGAGAGGGGGAGAGGAGAGGAGGGGGGGGAGAGGGGGAGAGGAGAGGAGGGGGAGTGAGAGGGAGAGGAGGAGGATAGGGGGAGAGAGAGGAGGAGAGGAGAGGATGGGGGGAGAGGGGGAGAGGAGAGGAGGCAGGTGAGGAGGAGAGGAGAGGAAGAGAGGAGAGGAGGAGGAGTGAGGAGGAGAAGAGAGGGGGAGAGGAGGAGAAAGAGGGGAGGAGGAGAGAAGGATGAGTGGAAGAGAAGAGGAAGAAGGGAGGAGAGGAGGAGAGGAGACATGTACAGTATGTGAGTGATGTTATAAGTGCATGTGTTGAGAGTGTGTTATAAGTATGAATGATTGCATGGGTGTGTGTTTGTGTGAGTGTGTGTGTGCGTGCGTGCGTGCGTGTGTGTGCGTGCGTGCGTGCGTGCGTGCGTGCGTGTGTGTGTGCGTGTGTGTATACCTGCATAGTCTGGGTCGACATGTGGGGGATAGTAGCGGAAGCTGATGAATATGGGAATAGAGTTGCCTGCTTTGAACCACTCCACCACGTAAGACGTCTGTTGGCCAATCACAATCCTGGGCTGCGTCACATGACAAGGAAGCACCACAGACTCTCCAGCCCGGGCCGTGAGGAAGTGGGGGGGCGGAGACTCCTCTAAAGGGGAACACACACACAGAGACACACACGTAAGAACAAACACACACATAAGAATACACACTCACACCCACACACATAAGGGGTCGACCGAGATGCATTTTTAAGGGCTTATACCAATACTGATATCTAATACCACTTACCACTGGAATGGCCAATGCTCGCTATTTGGCCAATATTTTGGGCCGATATTCATTTAAAGGTTCTCTAAGTCTTGTTACACGGTTTCTAAGCTAGAAGAACACCTACAGTGATTGGGGGGGGGGGGGTCACCCAATCTTAAATTAGCTGTGTGATTATTTGTGGCTGGAAATAAACCAACTAACATTAAATTAATCGTGTTTAGAAATACTTTTCCGTATGAGAAGCAACAGGCAGTATATAAGAGCAAATAGCCAAGCTATTTATTCAACAGGCAGTATATAAGAGCAAATAGCCAAGCTATTTATTCTTTAACTAAAAGTATAAGTCCCATGTTTTAAACAGGCTCGAAGCCAAGTGAAATTTGCTCCTTAACTAAACATTAGGCAACACTATAAAGAGAAATATATCATATCGCACCTACGATGTTTATATGTGTGTGTGTTCTTATTAGGGTTGCAAAATTCCGGGAATTTTCCAAGTTGGAAACTTTCCATGGGAATTAACGTGAGTATACGGAAATTAACGGGAATAAACGGGAATTAATGGGAATAAACTGGGAATTTTTAATATGGCAAGTTAGTCTATAACAGGGAACTTAAATGTAGTGGACAAAACCCCATCTTGCAGAATAATATTAGTTAAAACAACCTGATTTAATGCAATTTCAGTCAAATTTCTACCCTGCACATACGTCAATCCCATGCACACAGCAATCAGCATAGGCTACATAAAGGAAACCTATGGTGCGTTCATGTGCATGGGGAAAATAAATTCCCAGTGAAAATGTCATCTCATGTGGGAATAACTTGTGTGAAACTGGGGGAAGTTTGCAAACAGAGTTGCCCAGTTATGGGCTGGTCGTCACTTTTGTCCTCATTCAAATGGGTGTACGTAATTTTGCATAAACTGTAATGGGACGATTAATCTGTCTGATTAAGCTTATATATAATTTACATAATCTATAAGGTTTGGTTGGTGTGGGATGTTGTGTCGTTATATTTTTATTTGTTTTACCATTTTCTGGGATTCTAACTGAACAAACTGATAGTCAGTGTTCCAACCAATTGGATTTTGTTGTTGAGTGGCGTTGTGTATCTTGGGCAGTTCAGCGGTTTCAGTGTTGCTAGCTTAATTTTCCGCCCCTTTGCAACCCTAGTTCTTATGTGTATGTGTGTTTTCTGTATGACTACACTCAATGCAGACACTCTCCATGGTCACATTTACCATAGAGATCGTAACATTAAATAGCCAGTTAAATTCAACCAGGTAAGCAACACAGTGTGCTTGCTTTATAAATGACATTAGATTTAGAACATCATGTCCATCATTAGAAATGCAATGTTGCTGACATGCGCCTGGATTTAATTCCATGAGAAGTTGAAGCACCCAATTTAAAGACCCCCAATGCAGTTTTGGCAATTTCTTCACTGTTTTTTCTCGCTTTTTGCTCGCAGTTCTCTCTACAGAGCTCCCCCTACAGCTTCAGAGGATATATTTTACGTCACTCCTCGCTCAGTCAGCATGCCGTTTCCTGTTTCCCATGTTCCTCCGACAACGGTTTACTCGCTTTCTGCTTCTTTTCGCTAGCTCTGCCGTGACGAATGTCTGAGAAACTCCATCGCTACCTTGTTCTAGCCGGTCCCTAGCGTGTATGTGTGTAGTGCAGTAAAGCAATTTGTTACATGGCGAGACCGCAAAACTCTGAGTCTGAGGCCGGCGGCCCGCTGGCCCAAAGTTGCAAGGCTGGTTTTTCCATGCACAGATGCTATAGGGGGAAACAAGATGGCCACCATTCGTCCCAGAAAAAGTCTTTCCATTCCAATGACTCCGAAGCTGTTAAGTTAAGGTAAATTAAGCTAAAAAAACAGCATAGTTCCCCTTTAAGAAACTGAGATGGTAACATGCCAGAGTCATGGAGAGTATCTGCAGTAAGTGTATTATGTAACCCATAGTGATTGTGTACAGTATTCTGTATTCCATAGTGATTGTGTGCAGTATTCTGTATCCCATAGTGATTGTGTGCAGTATTCTGTAACCCATAGTGATTGTGTGCCGTATTCTGTATTCCATAGTGAGAGTGTGCAGTATTCTGTATTCCAT
>NC_055961.1:10349342-10361842 GCF_018492685.1 Alosa sapidissima | reverse complement strand
CACACATCTTAGAGACAGACCAAACCACACACACATCACAGAGACAGACCAAACCCCCCACACACACATCACAGAGACAGACCAATCCACACACACACATCTTAGAGACAGACCAAACCACACACACATCACAGAGACTGAACAAACCCCACACACACACATCACAGAGACAGACCAATCCACACACACATCTTAGAGACAGACCAAACCACACACACATCACAGAGACAGACCAATCCACACACACATCTTAGAGACAGACCAAACCACACACATCACAGAGACAGACCCATCCACACACACACATCTTAAAGACAGACCAAACCACACACACATCACAGATAGAACGAACAAAACCCTCACACTCTCACAGACACATGACCACAACGCTCATCATCCAGTGACAAACAGCCAATCAGGCTTCAGTGTCAAACACCCCAACACATCGCAAACCAATCAGGCTTCAGTGTCACAGCCCAACACCAGCCAGGAACAGCACAAATCAGCTCAATCAGAAAACCAAATATCCAACAAACAGAACATTCAAAACAACATGTAAACCAATCAGCCTTCATCCAACAGAAGACTGTCTGTCTGTCTGTGCGTCTAACCAAACCATGTTGCACAAAACATCAAAGAAACGCAGCAGACTGATGAACAAAACTCAGCCTAGAGCTGCTTGCGCGCACACACACGCATACATACACACACACACACAAACTGTCATGCTTGCAGGGGGCAAGATAACATATGCCCCTAATGTTGCCAGTCTGGCATTCTACCAGCCTAATTGGGCTTACAGTCACACACACACACACACACACACACACACAAACACACACACATACACACACACACCACCACCACCAACACCACATACTGCTTTCCAGTCTGCTGTGACCTGTTTTGTATTTAGCAGTTAAATGTGGAGTCACACACGCCAGGATTTAACCACAGGTATAACCAGACAGGCTAAATGCCAGCCGCTGCACTGAAGGATTCTGGGACTTTGAGTTCTCTACAGTTCCACACATGTGAACTACTGGCATTCGCCTGAGACAACTTTACTGTTTCACAGAAGCATCCAAACTAAAGCCGGCAGGCTGCACAGCTAATGCAGACACAACATTCACACTTATTATATGGTGTGTGTGTGTTTGTGTGTGTGTGTGTGTATGTGTGTGTGAGAGAGAGGTGTATTCGTACAGCTGAGCTTGGTCAGGATGAGAAAGTTGGCGGAAACAGGACTGGCCTGTTCCCACTAAGTCCAACCCATGGATGTGTGTGCGTGAATTGGGAAGGGTGGGTCGGGATGGTGTCAGTATGTGTCCCACTGTATACTTGAGACTTGGAGAGAGTGGCAAAGACAGAGAGAAAGTCAGTGAGGATCACTGTCAGAGTATGTACATGCATGTTTGTGCAGTCTGTGTGTGTGTGTGTGTGTATACATGAGGTGTACAGTATGTGTGCATGCCAATGTACATGCATGTGTGTGTGTGTGTGTGTGTGTGTGTGTGTATGTCTGTGTGTGTGTGGGCGGGGGGGGGGGGGGGGGGGGGTTGTGTGTGTGGGCGCTTATGTAGTATGTGCATGTGTGTGTGTGTGTTTGCTTGTGCATGTGTGTGTGTGTGTGTTTGCATGTGTGTGTGTGTGTGTGTGTGTGTGTGTGTGTGTGTGTGTGTGTTAGCTTGTGCATGGGTGTGCTTGAACAGGTATCATGATCCTTGACCTGACATTCACCAGTCTGTGAATATCTCCAGGAGCACATCAATGCAGTTACATCAAATTGAGTGTATTTTAGTATGTGGCCTTGCAACAAGCATACACACACACACACACACACACATTACAGACTTATCTACATGCAAATACACACAGATAGAGGAGCCAGATACAGAAGTAGGAAGGTAGGCTGTGCTGATAGAAAAGGGGGCAAATACATTAATACAGATGGGAAGATAGTTAGATAGATAGATAGATAGATAGATAGATAGATAGATAGATAGACTCACCTGCTTCAGTGGCTACTGCAATTAGTGTCATAGAGATTATGCTTGCTATGAGGGCAGCATAGCAATTCATAGTACTATTGCCACTAATGTCGCGGTCGCATCATATTTCCTGTTCATATTCCATCTCTCACATCTTCCTGAATCTTATTAAAGTCATACTCCTCGCTTCAGGATGGACACGGGAACGCTCTGGCACAAGAATACGGTTAAACCGTGACGTTGTCGCGCTGCCTTGAGCTGAAGACTTTCATGTCAGTCATCTGTTGGTGAAATTGTATTATTTTCCTTATCGTTTCCATCCTTCAAACCGGTGTCTTCATATGCCCTTCTCTAGTTCCCTTTCATCTCCGTCTCTCTCCCTCTCCGTACGGAGAGAATACCGGCAGCAAGAGCGGTTGAGAGCTCGGAAAAGCAGGTGCTCTCTACCATAGACATAATATACATAGACGCCGCATCGACCGCTGCTCCCTACTAGCGCTGACGAGATTTGGAGCCGCCATCTTGGACCGGTCATCCACTCCACTCAGTGTAATCTGTTTGGCCGGTGCAATGAGCTGTCAGCACACTTAATTAATCATATCTCACTGAATACCGAACAGATTTTCACGCGGTTTTTTTTGCTGCAAAGGTCATACATGTAGCTATGATACAGGCCACATTGTTCGAAAATACAAAATACAACCAATAGTACGGTAATGTTAAATCTTACTTGTGAAAAGTAAATCCCCCGAGTATGGTCCGCCGATTTGAGCAGGAACATGCTGCACAGTGCTGTCATCTTGTGTTTTCTGCTGCAATGCAATGAGGAGTATGACCGGTCCAAGATGGCGGCCGCATTTCTTGTTTCCAGCAGCCAATGCGGCGTCTATGTATATTATGTCTATGCTCTCTACACTCCGGGCTCCAGGCGCTGTGTTCCCGTCGCTCCTGATTTATGATTGGTGGATTGGGAGAACCCCGAGTCGGCTATTGGTTCGATTTTTAAAGGAGTGCTGCGCTGTTTTTTGGCGGTGAGGTAATGCGTCGCCCTGAAGCTGCAGTCATACGCAGAGAGAGAGAGATAGAGAGATAGAGAGAAAGAGAGAGAGAGAGAGAGAGAGAGAGAGAGATGCTGTGTGCTAGAGGAATACCGTGTATGTGCACGCCTGTCTCTCCCTCTCCCTTTCTCTACACACGCGCACACACGCACAAGAGGGGGGGGAGACTGTGTGCCAAAGGAGTATTGTCAGTGCCCTTATGAAAAAGTCCTAATAGATTTCTATAGTAGCCTAGTTTAGTAGTGTATACAAGTTCTATGATATTCCGTGTGATCCCTTTATACAAAATCCTTTCAATCTATAGTGTTCTTATTGTATAGTTGTGTTAAGTTGACTATGGTGTCTGTGGTGATTGCATGTGTTGAATATGGTGTCTGGTGATTGTGTTAAGTATGGTGTCTGAGCATAGTGTTTGAGTGTCTTAAGTTGAGTATGGTGTCTGTTTGGTGATTGAGTGTGTTAAGTTTATTATGTCTCAGTGTGGTGCTATTAAGTGTATTACGTTGAGTATGGCGTTTGTGGTGATTGAATGTGTTGAGTATGTGTATATGTGTGATGTTTGGGTGTGTTAAGTTGGTGTTTGGGTGTGTTAAGTTGATGTGTGGTGTTTGAGTGTGTTGAGTTGAGCATGGCATCTAGAGCCAGACTGCCACCTTCCACTGACAGCTCTGAACTGATCAGGTTGGATTTGTGGCATTACAGAAATGTTGGTTGGTTGTCTTGCAGTGTGAGGAGCTTGAACATGCACTGTGACAGCGGTAACAGCAGTCTCCTAATACTACTGAACAGGGATGTAGTGGAGGCTAAACGCAAGTAAATGCAGTTTATCCATCTCTGAAATTTCAGAAATAGAGTTTATCCACCTCTCAAACGAGTTTATCCACCAATTGCAACTTTTAACATTCAAAAATCACACTGTATTATCCACATTCACAATATGTACACTCATTAACACTCTAGGAACCATTTAATACCACTGGTATTGTTATAAACATATATACAATACAATACAATAACCTCCACCATTATCAAACATGTTCTGAATGCCTTTTTTTTTAAATCCAATAACGTATGGCACAGTCCACCTCACCGAGATCACAGAATTCATAGTTTACCCACCTCTTATTTTACCACTACATCCCTGCTACTGAATGATCTGGACAAACAGCAACAGCAACAGACTGTGACGAACTGTAGCAGTTTCTTTTCCTGCGGCCTGCTTGTACAGTAGACAACTGCCTTGCCTGGAGGGTCTGGTAACCCTGCACTACAATACTGAGATATGAGATCTGTTCACTCTACTGTAGACAGCCATCGAAATAACATAAACTCTACTGTGAATACTGAAGACAGCCATCGAAATAACATAAACTCTGCTGTTGCTCTAGACCAGTGTTTCCCAAACTTTTTTTTTGAGGACCCACTTTTTAAGAATGACAGACCATCACGACCCATTCACTTCAGAGCAAACAATCATCCACCAATATTGTTTTAGGCCACAGGTTCTCAAACTTTTCTATGCCCGCCCCCCCCCCCCCCCCCCCCAGAGCTGAAAATGCAATTGTGCTAGGAAAATATTAGCTTTCAGTATGTATTGTACTTTGTAAATGATGTTTGACTACAAACTGTTTCATTCATCCCGGTTCTCCCTAACAAAAACGCTGTTGTTAGAAGGTAGACATTTAGATTTTGCCATTGCGTCTGTTCTAGAAGATAGTGACAGTGCAATAACTTTAAAAACGACCTGAAAACAATGTTAAGGCAATTGTGGAGAAGAAGGATGGTTCAGGTGTTCTTCCTACAGAATTCACCCCCTGTATCGGTTGAAACACGCCCCATAATCACATTCCAATGGAGCAGTATCAGACTCATATTCTGACTAGAATTTGAGTATGATGACGTCAGGCTAGTGAACAGCCATCAGAATAACATAAACTCTATTATAAACAGCTACTGAAATAACATAAACTCTATTGTAAACAGCCATCGGAATAACCTAAACTCTAGCATACTGTAAACCACCATCGGAATAACGTGAACATTATCGGAATAACGTGTGTCTTTACTGTCAACAGCCATCTGAATAATGCAAACTCTACTGTGAACATCCATCTGAATAACATAAACTCTACTGTAAACAGCCATCGGAATAACTTGAACTATACTGTAAACAGCCATCAGAATAACATAAACTCTACTGTAAACTGCCATCAGAATGACATAAACTCTACTGTAAACTGCCATCAGAATGACATAAACTCTGCTGTGGCTCTGCTGTGCTCTAAGTGTGGTGGTCACTGTGAATTTGCCCTTTAGGAGAAGCACAGGCTGAGCAGACTTCAAATCAGTGATGCCGATCATCAAGTGTCTTTGTGTCTTCTGTGCATGGCGAAAGAAGTTGCACTGCACATGGGAATTCACAGTACTCTAATATCTACCGTTATATCTACTTCTAATTCAAAAATATGTGTGATAATATCGTGTAAATGACACTGTCAGTCCTGGGTCTTTTTGTTGTGGAAGAAAGAGGCGGAGAAGGAAGGAGAAACTGTATTATTAGATCCAGTCCACCGGAGGCAAAACACTACTACCAGGATTGGATCTTCTGACAGGAATGTCTGTCTGATGATTACACTGTACCCCTTACCAACACATATAGGCAAGCTAAACAGCCAATAGGAGCAACCCTTTCTCCAATGATCCCATCATGGACTGGCCTGGCATTGTCAGATGTCCAAACATCAGATTGGTCTGTGCTGTCCCCCAAAATGCACTAAAGGACTAATGACCAGGCAGCTAATAATGGTTATGGTTATGGATTTGGCAGACGCCTTTGTCCAAAGCGACACATAAATACAAAACAACATAATATTTAAAATTGAACAGGGAACAGATTAGAATGTTGGTCAAATATAATAAGGAGAATAGTAATAATAAACAACAATATCAATTCAATCAATAGCCTAATAAAATAAGCAATGAAAATGAGGGGAAAGGCAATAATAAAACTATAATGTCCATTTAATCAATAATGATAATAATAATAATAATAATAATAATAATAATAATAATAATGCTATACTATGCTTCAACTTCTAACACATCTTAAGGCGTCGGAAGTGAGGTTTACTACACAGCTACGTGCCAGCTGGCTACCACTACACTCCCTATAATCCTCCCCAAAAACACACTAAAGGACCCACTAATAACCAACTAATAATGCTACGCTATGCTAGGCTACTGACCAATGCCATCCTGCTGCAGGGTGCAATGCAGACGCCACATAAGATCCCCACACGCCCACACCAACGCGCCAGACAGGCACATGACTGAAACCAGCCTGTGGCTCACAAACCTCTTGGCACCCAAACAGCCAATGCCAACCAGCGGGCTGACCGAGGCTACCCGTCTGCAGCCGGAGGCACTGTTGGCATTGTGAGCTGGCATCAGCTGGGCATCAATTGGGCATTCCTCAGATTACAGTTTCTACAACAAGACCAAAGATGTGGAAGTGTGGATGTGTTTCATTTCTTGCTGCTTTTGACCTATTAGGACTACTCAACTAAATTACATCTGTTAAGGAGATTTTTCAACATGACCTGATACATCTGCTGAACAAAAGAAGTTTTCAGTAGGGACACTGTCAGACTGTGTTCACACACACAGACAAACACACACACATACACACACTCACACATACATACATACACACACACACACACACACACACACACAGGGTTACATACACACAGAGGGTTTGGTAAAGACTGTTCCAATGACTGTAAAGTGCCTTACTGTGCTTACACACACACACACACACACACACACACAGAGCAAGAGAGAGAGGCACACACATACACACACACACACACACACACACAGAGATAGACAGAGGCTTTGCAGGCCCATTACCACAGTCGATTGGATTGATCCATTCTCAGGCTGTTTCAGCAGTGTGTCCTTCAGCTGTGCTGCTGGGGTGGAAATGGACACACTAGCGCCTGCCCATCATCATTAACACCCTGCGCTCACAGTGGCCATCAATTACTCACACTGATCCGCCTGAAGATGGCGCTAGTGTTCCGTCTACAGATGGCTCTGGGGGTGGAAATGGACACACTAGCGCCTGCCCATCATCATTAACACCCTGCGCTCACAGTGGCCATCAATTACTCACACTGATCCGCCTGAAGATGGCGCTAGTGTTCCGTCTACAGATGGCTCTGGGGGTGGAAATGGACACACTAGCGCCTGCCCATCACAATTAACACCCTGCGCTCCCCCTGAACTCACAGTGGCCATCAACTTCTCACACTGATCCGCCTGAAGATGGCGCTGGTGTTCACTCTACAGATAGCTCTGGGGGTTCATCATCGACACAAAGATCTGCCTGAAGATGGCCCATTAAGTGACCGAGACCTGTGGCTAAACCTACCTACTGTGACTTTCGACCCTTAAAAGCCTTGGCTACCTTACCGCTTACAAACTAAAGGATTTTAGTCTCTACACTCTCTCAGGGCAGCAATCAGCAGGTTGATCCTCCCCTCACACCTTCCAACAACCCCTATGTCAAAGACAACACACAATACAACCCTCCCCAGACACACACACACACACACACTCAGAGATAACACACACACCACAGCCCTGCCCAGTCCTAATGATAAACAACAGTGTCTAGGGACCATGTAAGAAATAATTATCTTCACTTTGGATTTTGTTAAGTTGTCTGCTAATCCATAAATAATATCAATCAATCAATCAACCAATCAATGAATCAATACACACAGGCCTCTCCTACTCCAATGCTACTCTAATGAATGAGCACTCACTGCCTTCTCCACCAACTGCCCAGTTTTGCACTACCACCAAATACCAACAGGGGTCCATGTTGCAGCAAACATGGCACCCTTCCATCCACACACTCACTCACTCACTCACTCTCTCACAGTGGCTTAAAGGCCTGGGGATTCCCAGCCTGATCACACCCAACACACACATATACAAACACACACACACACACTCACCCACCCATGCCCACACACACTCATACACACACACTCAAGCTTTGCTAATTAACCCCCCCCCCCCCGGTTTACCCCCTGGTAGTTTGCTTGCTAACATAATATAAACTGGCATGGCAGACACCTCGCAAATAACCTCAGACTTATTTTCTGGTTACAGTAACTAGGCTATTGGATTTCACAGTCTATTTCTCAATAGTTTTTACAAAACCTAAACAAGAAAAGGCCAAATATATAAGATTCATATTTCAGCACGGCAGTCTATGGGGTTCGCCATTCTGACTATCGTGGTGTTGGTGACCGCCACAGACACAGACGACGCAGGACTTGGAAAGGGTCACACCGGCGTTGAGGCAACGGCGTAGTTATTGCGTGGAGTCGACGCAGAAGCATAAAACAGCCTTTAAACGTGAGGGTTGTGGCTGTGTTATACTCTCTCACACATAGTGGCTCTGGGAATTCTCAGACTGATCACACCCAACACACACATATACAAACACACACACACACACTCACCTCACCCACCCATGCCCACACACACTCACACTCTCTCTCACACACACACGTACACACCCCTTCCTCTGAGTATCCTTATCTATCTTTCTAAGTGTGTGATAGAGGGAGTAAGAATGTGGAACAGGAAACTAGAATGATGGGTGGGCTCTAGGGGTTGGTCAGAGGCACCTAGCACACACACACACACACGTAAGACCATCACTGCATATAGTCTAGCTCCATCTCTCAACACACACGCACACACAAACACGCACACACACACAATTTAGGCTGACATGACGACACAGACAGTGACACACATCTCCAGGCACATTTTTTGAAACTTTTTATTTGAATTTTTCCAACATTTTCATCTCAAAAAAGTGTATAACACAACAGCTATCAACACACCCTGCAAGAGAATGCATCTCATTCCTCTGTATGACTCGCTAAAATATATTCTTGCTTTCAACATCAGACCATAAAAATAAAATGTCTCAACAATATCAGGGTTTTTTCAGTTAGTAACAAAATCACACACACAAGAAAAAATACATCATATTTTCTATCAAGAAACAATGTGTACGCCTATTCAGATTCATTAACCAAAAAGCTGAATGATTCTTTTTCTCTCTTTGTGTACATAAATACATGGATGGCCTCACAAGGCATTCGGCATCCATCTGTGAGGTCTGAAAATGACATGTCTACTGAAATCATACCTTGAAGCTCAGCCCAAGGTCATGCGTCCACACCAAGGTCGTGTGCCAACACAGAGGTCATGCGTCCACACAGAGGTCACGGCTCTGACGGAAGGCACTGCAAGGCAGTGACGTGCTGATGGGACGCCACAGGACACACTCCCATATATGGATTAAGCCTAGACCTGAGATGCGTTCAAAATGTGGCAAACAGTGGCGAGCGGTCATAGGCAAACATGTTTTCTCTGAACAGTTGAATTTGAACAATTTAGTGTAAACATTCCATTGTAACGGTAACACTTTGTCCAGCTCCACTGCATGTTTGCAGAGAACTACCTCCTCAGACTGGAGGAGGTGTTCGCAAACGTTCTCAAGGGCAAACAGAAACCTGTTCGTAAAAAATGTTCGCCTATGTTTGCACATTTGAACGCACCTCTGGACTAAAAGAAAACTTCCTTGAAAATTTCCATTGAACAAAAACACTAGCCCTGACCCCAACCTCGACCCCTAACCAACTTTATCCCTAACCCTAACCACGACCTCTAACCCCACCCCTACTATTAACCCTAACCGCAACCCTTAACTCTAAGCCCAACCCTACCCTTAACCCTTAACCCTTAACACCAACCCTACCCTTAACCCTTAACACCAACCCTAGGCTTAACCCATACACGGAAACCTGCCTCTCATACTTTGGGTTGATGTGGAATTCCAGCTACTAGATATGCCATATTCTACACACACACACACACACACACACACACACACACACACACACACATACACACGCACACACAAACACAGACACACAGATGAAACAGCACAAATTTCAATGACATCTGACATTTGAGTATACTTACAAGGACTATCTGATATGTATGTGTGTGTGTGTGTGTGTGTGTGTCTGTATTCACACAGACTATTTGTGTGTGTGCTTCCTGTACAAACTATCTGACAGGAGACAGGAGATGAGTCAGGACCAGTGATATGAAGATGGTGCTGACTGATTCTCAGATTCTCATCAGTCATAAAATGCTTTTGAATCATTTTCTTTCCTTTGGCAATGAACTCTGAATACACATAGACACACCAAGAGACATCTTTAAGCTCATAAAAATATATATGCTGTGTATGATTATGAGAGAGTGTGTAGGGGTATGACTGTGTGACCGAGAGGGTGTGTATGTGTGGTGTATGTATTAAAGAGAGTGTTTGCACATGTATGTGTGTGTGTAGGAGAGTGTGTGTGCATGTGTGTGTGTGTGTGTGTGTGTGTGTGTGTGTGTGTGTGTGTGTGTGTGTGTGTGTGTGTGTGTCTGTATGTGTGCATGTGTGTGTGTGTGAGAGAGAGAGAAAGAGAGAGAGAGAGAGTTATAGACTCATCTGATGTCCTGTATCATGAAACAGAAGTGCAGTCAAGTGTGTGTGTGTGTGTGTGTGTGTGTGTGTGTGTGTGTGTGTGTGTGTGTGTGTGTGTGTGTGTGTGTGTGTGTGTGTGTGTGTGTGTGTGAATTATCCAGTAACCAGTATCCAGATTCCAGTATCAAATCAGTCTGTGTGTGTGTATGTGTGAAAAATAAAGAGAAAGAGATAGAGATAGAGGGGGAGAAACTTTAAGTGTGTTTACTTATTGTTACTGTTATTGTTGTTGTTGTTGTTGTTGTTGTTGTTGTTGTTGTGTGTGTGTGTGTGTGTGTGTGTGTGTGTGTGTTCATGTCTGGGGTGGAAAGCGTGCTCATGTGTTTTTGTGTGCCGAGCTTTACCACAATATGATTGTTTAAGAGTGTAGAAGCAAGTATATGTGTGTGTGTGTGTGTGTGTGTGTGTGTGTGTGTGTGTGTGTGTGTGGGCGTGAGCTGATTGATGGTTTTTCAACAAAAAGGAAAAGGCACACTGGAAACTGCTTATGTGTGTGTGTGTGTGTGTGTGTGTGTGTGTGTGTGTGTGTGTGTGTGTGTGTGTGTGTGTATGTGTGTGTGTGTGCATGTGTGTATAACCTGTGTGTGTGCCTGCATTTAGATTCAAAAATATGTAGCAAAGAAATTGTCCAAAGTTGCTATGCGACATGGCATCTCCATCACCATAGTGATTGTTGCTATCTGACATCATGGACAGCTGTGGTTTTGATTGTTAGTCCTTGAAAGGACTTGTCGTCCTCCAAAGTAAAGAGTCTCTGTCTGTCTCTCCGCTCTCAGATAATAAAGGAGGATTTGTGCCGGAAGTCGCCCTATAAATGTAACCGAGAGAGAGAGTGAGAGAAGAGAGAGAGGGGGATGGGGGGCGAGAGAGAGAGAGATGGAAAGAGAGAGAGAGATATGGAGAGAGAAAGAGAGGGTGAGAGAGAGGGGGGGAAGTGAGTGAAGAAGAAGAGGATTTTCATCATCACTGTTATGGATCAGCTGTCTCCTATAGGCATAGGCCTAGAATGCATTGCACCCGTTAAGTTATGACTTACACAGGTTAGTATTAATAATTTGTATATGTGAAATGAGTGTGAGTATGTGAGTACTCGCGCATTTAATGTGTGTATGTGAGTATGGGGGTGGGTGTAGTGAGTATGTGAGTACAGGGGCATGTAGTGAGTATGTGAGTATGTGAGTGTGGATAATGAGTATGTGAGTATGTGAGTGTGGATAATGAGTATGTGAGTGTGTGAGTGTGGATAATGAGTATGTGAGTGTGAGTATGTGAGTGTGGATTATGTGAGTGTGGATAATGAGTATGTGAGTGTGGATAATGAGTATGTGAGTAATGAGTATGTGAGTGTGGATTATGTGAGTGTGGATAATGAGTATGTGAGTGTGGATAATGAGTATGAGTATGTGAGTGTGGATAATGAGTATGTGAGTAATGAGTATGTGAGTGTGGATTATGTGAGTGTGGATAATGAGTATGTGAGTGTGGATAATGAGTATGTGAGTGTGAGTATGTGAGTGTGGATTATGTGAGTGTGGATAATGAGTATGTGAGTGTGGATAATGAGTATGTGAGTATGTGAGTGTGGATAATGAGTATGTGAGTATGTGAGTATGTGAGTACGTGAGTATGTGAGTGTGGATAATCAGTATGTGAGAATGTGAGTGTGGATAATGAGTATGTGAGTATGGGTATCAAGTATGAGGTTGGATTTGGTACACTAGCGGCACTCTTGACATGAGATGCAGTAAAACTCACCTCCTCCTCTGTCCGTACATAGTCAACACCATCACTTTTAGCTGGTGCCTTGAACCT
>NC_055961.1:10334342-10336842 GCF_018492685.1 Alosa sapidissima | reverse complement strand
TGAGCTGCACTTTTTATTCACACAGCCTTTCCTCGCCCCACCCGCTCTCTCTCATAACGAGCCCGCTGCTCCTCCTCTGCATGTGCATTAAACAAAATATTCACGATTGTTGAAGGATTGTTGTTGCCACATAGAAGCACTGCATAGAACACAGTGGGCTAAATTGCTATTAAATCCGCTTAGCATCGTGACCATGCTGCGCAAATTTGCAGCATTAAAACTGCTAAGTTAAAGTCTGCTAAGGTCTTATCACAACATAGTACATTGAGGAGACTAAACTAAGTTAAGTTACAGTATGCAATCAAGCAGTATCTCAAAGCTAACGTTAGAATACTGTTTGGGTGTCAAGTTTAGCATGCTTACTTGCAGCTGCTTATTCGTTACTCATGCAGGGCTCATTTTATTGACTCTGAATGTTTGCAAAATCCCGATGTAAATGGAAAAGTGTTTTCCAAGACTCAAAAGTGCTTGTCCAAAGTACGAACCGTTATTTGAACTAACTATGTTATGAATTGCATCCACACTTCAGCAGCCTTTTAACTGTGTTAATGTTAATTGCAAGGATTCCCACACGAACGTCTTAAAATGACAGGCACTCAATTAGACATACACTACTGAACTTTATTGAATGGTACCTCTGACTAAGAATACATTACTTTGCACTTGTATAGTCTTTTATTTTGGAATCTTAAGAGCAATAAACATATATTGCAATGTTAAAGAATTCATGTTTTTTTCATTCAGATGTGTAAATAAACATGTATAAGTTGCTATTAGTGAATTAATGGGGAGATAATCGATAATCAAATCGAATCGAAATCGAATCAGACTGAAAAAATGAATAGTTAGATTAATCGATGCATCGAAAAAATAATCGCTAGATTAATTGTTTAAAAACGAATCGTTTATCCCAGCCCTAGTGTGTGTGTTTATATTAACGTTTTTCATGTGACGTATTCTAGGTTCTATAGCTTTGTTTACATCCACCTGGTAGGCCAGGGACAAGTTGAACCCATTGAACATCGTCGTCTGCAGCTGCCTCTCAGTAGGCTACATCTCTGTATTTCAGCAATGTCAACATTTCAGGCATCAATAAAGGTGATGATGAAATGTTATCCCATTGTTCAATATTTGCTAGCCTGTCACAGGAACGTTATTTCGTAAAATCGCCCTGATTGGTGCATTGATCTGTATCGATAACGTTATGGGAGAACCTGCATGTAGCCTATGGTAGCCTAACTTTTTTTCTCTGTTCAAAACTCGGTTTACACGAAGACGATAGACTTTCTTAGAAGCTGTGAAATTTGGCCAGAAAGGAACATGTCTTCCCTCTGAAAGTTGACACAAAATCAAACAATATTTGATAATTTAACTTGAACTGAACAGCGACAGGTTTTGGTAGGCAGTAGACTCAGCAGACGTTAAAACGGTAGCCTACATAGCCATGCAGCATCAGTCAGCATCATGTAACATTATGTCGTTAAAGTCATGAATCCTGTAACATATTATAACATATAACAGCGATGACTCATTCGAAGACGATCTGCATGGATATATAACCACCCAGAAAAACTCAGAATGTGAGTGATAAAGTTCATTAATTGTATGAAACCTTTTTACTAGTTCATTGCAGCATCGGCTATATTAGGCTGTTATGCTAGCTCAGCCTTTAAATATGCTGTTATTTTATTCATGTGGACTTGATTAAACGGGTAAAGATAATTCATAAACTGCTTATTTCTTACATGACTGAAGCAGTAGCCTAGGTTCAACAGTGGTGTTTGAGGTTGCTGTGTTAAGTTGTTGTGTGTGATCGCTAAACAATTCATAGGATCAAATCAGTTTATTTTGACAGACGGGAGTTAGCCTAACTGACCTGTAGGCTATAGCACATAAGCCTATTCTGTTTTCATTTATTAGCATTTGTTGTGATTATATAATCAAATGACACTCATGATAACGTGAAATAGAAGGACAGGAGATAGGTGATTGATGTCTACAAGCACGAATTTCACGAGACAAATTAGAACAAACTGTAAAAAAAAATCTTGCCATGTTTAAAATGCTGCACTTTTTCCCTTCATAGCCTATCTCTGGCAATTCATTTTTGGATGACTGTAGATAGTTGTATTTTAGCCTACATCTTCGTAGACAGTAGGCTACACCATTAGGCCATCTTGAGAATAAAAGACTTCACAGCTGCTAACGATCATCCTCCACAACCACGAGGATAGGTAGGCTAAACAGTCGTTCGTCGCCTTTTTGCTTCTTATTGTAAAACCAACTGTTAGGGCATACACAAGTGGTCGGCATCCCGGTCAATATTTGATATTAAAATTTCAATTTTGAAGCTATTTGTAACTATGTGTAGCCTATGCAACCCGACTGTTGTAGGCTTGCCTACCACTCTCTGCAGTGCCTTGCCTACCATTCTTGCCTATCACTCTAGTTGTAAACAAACGGTCACATGACATTATGACGTAGGTGCAAAACCTTAATT
>NC_055961.1:10324342-10329342 GCF_018492685.1 Alosa sapidissima | reverse complement strand
GCTGGGGTGGTAGTGCGGTGGTTAAGGAGCTGGGGTGGTGGTAGTGTGGTGGTTAAGGAGCTGGGGTGGTGGTAGTGTGGTGGTTAAGGAGCTGGGGTGGTAGTGTGGTGGTTAAGGAGCTGGGGTGGTGGTAGTGTGGTGGTTAAGGAGCTGGGGTGGTGGTAGTGTGGTGGTTAAGGAGCTGGGGTGGTAGTGTGGTGGTTAAGGAGCTGGGGTGGTGGTAGTGTGGTGGTTAAGGAGCTGGGGTGGTAGTGCGGTGGTTAAGGAGCTGGGGTGGTAGTGTGGTGGTTAAGGAGCTGGGGTGGTAGTGCGGTGGTTAAGGAGCTGGGGTGGTGGTAGTGTGGTGGTTAAGGAGCTGGGGTGGTGGTAGTGTGGTGGTTAAGGAGCTGGGGTGGTAGTGTGGTGGTTAAGGAGCTGGGGTGGTGGTAGTGTGGTGGTTAAGGAGCTGGGGCGGTGGTAGTGTGGTGGTTAAGGAGCTGGGGCGGTGGTAGTGTGGTGGTTAAGGAGCTGGGTTAGCATGCAGTAGCTTGAACCACTGGTGTGCCCTTGAGCAAGGCACTTAACCCCAAGTTGCTCCGGGGACAATGTAATCCCTTGTAATATAGTTGACATATGTCAGTCACTTTGGACAACAGTGTCTGCTAAATCAATAAATTAAATCCTGTATTTGTTTACTAAATGTATATCATCACTCAACTCTTCAAGCAGATCAGTGAATATTCTGAATTCCTGTTAGAGTGGAGGACGTTCCTCTATCTCCAGGGCTGTATGGAGGCTAAACGCAAGTAAACGCAGTTTATCCACCTCTGAAATTTCAGAAATGGAGTTTATCCACCTCTTATTAGAGTTTATCCACCTCTTATTAGAGTTTATCCACCTCTTAAAATTGAATTTATTCACCAATTGCAACTTTTAACATTCAAAAACAACACTGTATTATCCACATTCAAAATATGTACATTCATCAACACTCTAGGAACCATTTAATACCACTGGTATTGTTATAAACATTGGACAATAACCTCCACCATCATCAAACATGTTCTGAATGCCTTTTTTTTTTTAAATCCAATACCGCATGGCACAGTCTACTTTACAGAGTTCATAGTTTACCTCTTATTTTACCACTACACCCCTGTCTATCTCCACTTCAGCAAATTTACAATGTAACTATTCTGTCAACTAGCCAGACAAATGCATTAGACGGCTATTCAACAAGCCAGACCGGAATGGACATCTAAACAAATCCATTGTCATTTAATCTCATTTGACTAGCATTTAAACCCCTCTCAGATAATCATAATTTGATGATTTATTCTGAACACTTGATCACCTCGTGATTCAGCAGTTCAAAACACACCTCATAAATTTGACCTGT
This sequence comes from Alosa sapidissima, assembly GCF_018492685.1. Classification (NCBI taxonomy): domain Eukaryota; kingdom Metazoa; phylum Chordata; class Actinopteri; order Clupeiformes; family Clupeidae; genus Alosa; species Alosa sapidissima. Next base: position 10,327,964 of record NC_055961.1, on the reverse strand, counting down.
ATATGTATCCCGAGAGACAGAGACTTTGTGTATGATTTGTGTATGTGGGCAGTGTGTATCATTGTGTGTGTGTGTGTGTGTGTGTGTGTTGTGTTGTTTGTTTCTTGTATGTGCGCATGTCTAGTGTGTATCTGGTGTGCTTGTGTGTGTGTGTGTGTGTGTGTGTGTGTGTGTGTGTGTCTGTCTGTCTATCTGTGTGTGTGTGTGTGTGTGTGTGTGTGTGTGTATTTGAGTGTGTGTGTGCAGGCACGCGCACATGCTTGTGTGAGGTGGGGACAGAGGGTGGGCAAGATATTTCTGTGTTGCTAGTCATACGCATACTCTCCATCACACACACACACACCGACACACACACACACACACACACACACACACACACACACACATACACACACACACACACACACACACACACACAGACACACACACAAGTTTGCATATCAACGTCTTTGTATCTGGCACAGAATTACTGTACAATCTTTCGTAACCACATTGACAAACAACCATTAGAGTTCAACTGACCTGCCTAGACCCTCGAGATACGGGAACCATTCAGAGTCTATCAGAGTGTGTGTGGGTCTGCCTGAGTCAGTGAAGCATTTCCGGGATGCGGCTCACACCCATACACACCCAAAAAAACTCCTACACACACACACACACATGCACACACACTGGGTGACATGCAGAGAATGTTGGTCACTCCTGGAACGTGAACCCCATGTCTGGTCACCCCCCACCACACACACACACACACACACACACACACACACACACACACACATATCTCCTCTTAAATGCACCACAACACACCAAGTGTTAGTAATAGTAGCCCGGTCAGAGCACTAGCAGTGACAGCAATACTTTAGTAATTAGTAGTAAGATTTAGTTGCAAGTTACACAAACACATCTATCTATCTATCTATCTATCCATCTATCTGATGCATTTTTATTCAAATAATAATTGAAATAATAACCAGAGGACAACGTACACAACGTGACAACTCTCTCTACCTCTCTCTCTCTCTCTGTTTGTGTGTCTCTTTCCCTCCCTGACTATGTGAGAATTTTAACAAGACTGCATAGTCTGGATTTTGGTCATCATCTGACATGATTCATCCGGCATAGTCATCTTTAACTCCCAAACAGAATGAACTTTACACAAACACACACACACACACACGAAAAGCGGCAGCAAACCATAATGCTATCAGCTCACACATCGCTGACTGGAGAACAAGCGCTTCAGCCTTTATTTGTCCGCTCGTCCGTTACTCCCGCTCTCTCTCTCTCTCTCTGTGTGTGTGTGTGTGTGTGTGTGTTTGTGTGTGTGCCCTAATTAACCAGCTAACCCGAATGGAGGGGTATCGGAGACACCCAAATCTTCGGCTTAAAAAAGATTTACGAATAGGCTACTAGACAACGCAGCGCTTTGAATTCCTCGCCGAACTGAACATACCCTCTGTCATTCCAATCAGACCATATATAATTATAATTCCACATATACTGTTTTTTTAGACCACAATTTAAACCAATTAAATTGAGATAAAATTTAAACCAATTAAATTGCATTTCAGAGAGCGAACGCTGCCAAACAAGACACCCGATCAGTCCAGCCATCGGAACCATGGTCATTTATAAGCTGAAGCACTACGGGCTTTTGATTACCTAAACTCCGCTCCTAAACTCTTCCATCTTTGGGAACACTAGCAGGCAGCGCTGAACGTGGTACAAATTATTCTATTTGCCTCTAGCGTTAGCTTGGGTCGGAATGAACCTCGGTCATAATTAAATTAAATCCACATTTACGTTTTCAACAGAAAGGTTTCTGCTGTCTGCACCATAGCCCCCGATTCTTAATCCTATTGCATTGACTTAGGATAGGCTACTAACGTTTCAGACATCACAAGCCAACATCTGAAGTAGGCCTAAATTAGATTCTAACACGGAATTAAAAGTAATATTTGACATTATCATTAGCATATATATATAAGCCAAGCAGGCGACCATAACAAATTTCCACTTGGACAAAAAACATTATAGCCTAGCAATCTTCATCTAAGGCAAATATTTAATTTACTACACGCTTTAACAAACAAAATAGTTATTTTACAAAAATGTTGCTCCTGCTCTCATCTCATCCACATTAACGTTAACTCAAAACAGATTTGCATCTTACACAAGTCCAGCTACCCAAACCACGGTTGGGTGTGAATGGCCTAATTGAAGCTCGATATAGAGAAACTCTTGAAAACAACTTTGATTCAGGTTTAACAGCCTTTAACAAAGCCTTTCCGTAACACCAACTGCATCACTCAAAATCTCCCACAACATTTAACAAAGGTGTATTTAGAGAACTACTGTCATCACTACAAAAACGAGAGTCAAACGACTAGGTATTACTTCTGAAAAACACGGCGTTTCATCTTTACACTTTAAAAAGTAAGTCTCCAACCGTATTCCACGGTTATATCCGGTGACTTAGCCTACTAAATTAAATATGTGAATATGTCTAACAACTACTATCAATAACTTTCAAAGCACTAAAAGTTGAAAAAACGCCGGAGAAAGGCATTCACAACATGAGGCATTTTATCAACATGTTTCATAAAGTAACGGTGCCTCTATTCCAAGAGACGCGCGAGGAGTTGGGATACTTTGCTGTGAGGCGCAACTGTTGAGAACAACATCATGGATGGATCCGAGTGAGCAAACCACCACACGATGCACGCGAGCGAGCGAGCACAGGAAACATTACCTGCTCAGAAAGACGTGAATAAAAAATAATATATAAAAGCTAAACTTACAAAACAACGTCAGCAGGACGAGGACCCTTCGGAGGAGGCTAGCGGTAGCCATTTTGGAGACAGATTTGCGCTTAGTAGATCGGACATGCGCAAATCCAAGCGGTGGAGAGGGGGATGGAGAGAGATAGAGAGATGTTTGCCAGATGCGAAATATGGCAGTATCATAGTAAAACGTCAGAGATGATCGACGATACGAGAGCGAGAGATTATAATCCGCATGGAGTCACTAAGTCTTCATAACGACGGGAAAACTGAAGGAAAGATATGTTTTCCTCAAACCACAATTGTTTTTTTTATCATTATTATTTTCTCGGGAAATTTGAAAATAAAATGAATTCGTGGCGTCAGAGTAGTGTACCCACACATATGCCTGCATTATAATCATGAGTGTGTGTGTGTGTGTGTGTGGTTGTGGGGGTCAGGAGAGAGGTCAGCCTTGACCAGCCAGGTTTTGACTGAACCCCCCCCATGTATGTGACTGTAAATAAATCTTACAGTGCTTACAGTCTCTCTCTCTCTTTCTCTCTCTCTCTCTCCCTCTCTCTCTCACACACACACACTCAATAATAGATAAGAGTGTTGAGCAGCTTAAATCTTTAAACAAAGATGATGTGAGCTTTTGTTTAGTGGTGAACAGAAGACAAAAGCCACTCTGCACTCTTCTGGGAAGAAAGGGTAGCCCACATCCTGGGATAGAGAGAGAGAGAGTGATGGATAGAGAGAGATGCACGGAGAGAGATATATATGGATGGAGAGGGGAGTTGTCAGTCTACTTGTTGTATTGGGAAATGGATGTCAGAGTAGTTTATCATCAGCGA
>NC_055961.1:10204342-10319342 GCF_018492685.1 Alosa sapidissima | reverse complement strand
TGTGCACACTTGGTAAGCTGTTGGAGAACCCTGATGTACTCTCTCTCTCTCTCTCTCTCTCTCTCTCCCTCACACACACACACACATATAGATCACAGAGTCGAAGAGTTTTAATGATTCATGCTGTTTTTAATAAGGAGGCACAAATAGATACATATGGAGTCAGGGAGAGTAGCGCAGAGGAGAGAGAAATATGGAGTCAGAGAGGAGGGCAGAGACTGTATGTGTGTGTGTGTGTGTGTGTGTGGGGGGGGGGGGGGTTATTGGTGTGTTCCACTTGTACTCGGAAGTCGTTTTCATTGTCGTTACCACCAGGAAGTTGCAAATGGAAGTGTGTGTGGGGGAGAAGGGGGTAGTGGGGGTTGGAGTGTGTGTGTGTGTGTATGTGAGTGAGAAAGAGAGAGAGAAAGAGAGAGATCCAGTCCAGATGATCAGTCTGTGGAGAAAAAGGGGAAAAATAACATTTATACTCGGAAATGCGTACACTTATATGTGCACACACACACACACACACACACACACACACACACACACACACACACACACACACATACATACCATTCTTAGGAAAAATTACAATGTTCTCAGGTAGTATGCCACACTCCAGAGACCAGCTGCGGAATCTCTGAAGAACATCGGAACTTTGATCAGATGTTCTACCTGAAGGAGAGAAAAGCGATGATGAAAGAGGGAGGGAGGGAGGGAGGGAAGGAAGAGAGAAAGGGGGAGAGACAGAGAGAAAGAGGGAGTGGGCAGGAAAGAAAGAGTAAGACAGAAACAGAGACAGTTATCCAGTTATCCATCTATCCAGTTATCTATATCTATCTATCCATCTATCCAGTTATCTATCTATCTATCTATCCATCTATCCAGTTATCTATATCTATCCATCTATCCAGTTATCTATCTATCCATCTATCCAGTTATCTATATCTATCTATCTATCCATCTATCTATCTATCTATCTATCTATCCATCTATCCAGTTATCTATATCTATCTATCTATCTATCTATCTATCCATCTATCTATCTATCTATCTATCCATCTATCCAGTTATCTATCTATCTATCTATCCATCTATCCAGTTATCTATCTATCCATCTATCCATCTATCCATCTATCCAGTTATCTATCTATCCATCTATCCAGTTATCTATCTATCTATCTATCCATCTATCCATCTATCCCGTTATCTATCTATCTATCTATCTATCTATCTATCTATCTATCTATCTATCTATCCATCTATCCATCTATCCAGTTATCTATCTATCTATCTATCCATCTATCCAGTTATCTATCTATCTATCTATCCATCTATCCAGTTATCTATCTATCTATCTATCTATATATATATATATATATATCTGAATATGCACGCGTAAGCACACACACTTCTTCATACCGTAGAGTTTGTTGAGAATGGTGACGGCTCCTGATTTTGTCTTGATGGTGTGTATCAGTGCAAACTCATCATAGTTGACCTGGACGACCCGCATGTCATTGTCACCCTCTGCCCCTAGAGGGAGACAGGCAGACAGACAGATAAACAGACAGACAGATTTATATGATTTGATGTGTAATGTGGAACTCCATAACAAAGGCAAACTGTATTTTGTTGTCTCTATACTTGTACTCTGCACAATGACAATAAAGTTGAATCTAATCTAATCTAAACATCTACCAATGATCACACAGGAAAAGGAGGAAGCGTCTGATTGGCTGATTAGGGTAAAGAGTGGGAGGGACTCACGGTCGCTTCTGAAGGTGAATCGGCCTGGCATGTTAGAGGGCTTTGCATTGTGGGTAATTTTGAAGCTGGAGCCATCGGCGCTGTAGTGAAAGTGATGAACAGATGACGTAGTTACACAAATACACACAAACACACTCATACACGCACAATCACACACACACACACACACATACACACAAACACACATGCACATGCACGCAGACACAGGCAAGCACACATTCACATCTGCATGAACGCAAACACACTAACACACAAATAATAATACATTTTGCACAGACTCGTCCATAATGGCATGCAAAAGGTATTTACCCAATTTCAAACAAATTAGTCTTAAGGTGTAACAACAATTGCAACCTAAAAGATATTTGGCAAGAACCTCCCTCCCCCTTTTTATGACTGAGTTTGATTTTCACTGTAAGGTGAATAATATTGATTATAAATTGTAGAATTTTTATTAAAAAAAGAGGTCTGTCTTCTAAATCCTTACGTAACATTGACTGATGATGTCACTATACTTATTGTGTACGCTACCTTCCTCTTATAGATGTCAATACTCTACATTTGGTATCGTTCAAAATAATTTGTGCCTTCAACTATAATAATCATTTTAAGTATGCATAGTCTTAAAAACTTGTCTTCTTGCTTGCACACAATGACGTTCACTTTGCTGGATGTGTGTGCATGTCAATCTTCCCAAATGCTCGGGAATAGAGCTCCCATTCGCCAGACAGGCTGTTCATTCCGTTACTGTCTATTGCAGCTCTCACCAATCTCATCGTTCTTACTTGATGCTGGAGTGGTCGATGGTCAGTCCTCCGTTGGCCATAGGCGTCATCTGGACCGTGCTCATCTTCATGATGTTCTTACGGGCCACGAACCAGGGGGCATTAGTGGCAAAGCCAATCAGGTACCATTTACCTGACATCTGTACAAAAACAACTAATCAGGTACCATTTCCCAGACATCTGCACAAAAACAACCAATCAGGAACCATTTTCCAGACATCTGCATTAAATCAATCAATCAGATACCATTTACCAAACATCTGCACAAAATCAACCAAACAGGTAACATGGCAAACATATGCACGAAGCAGCCAGTAAGGTAAGTGATTAACATAGTAAAATGACATAAACAAATGTTCGATCATACTATCCCACATGGTCTATCTATACTATCTATATAGCGTGTGTGTGTGTGTGTGTGTGTGTGTGTGTGTTTGTGTGTATGTGTGTGTGTGTCTGATTGCTCACCCCTTGGAGATTAAAGTCCGCTTGAGGCAGGATCTCCCCATTGCTGATGGACATAAATGTCAACAAAATAAATCCCAACACACCCAAGGTGGTTGTCGTGGAAACAGTCGCCATAGCTATTGGAGGTTATTTCCCAAAAAGTTGGTGTGTGTATGAGGGAGACTATTATACTGGTAAACTCACACTGCCTCTCACTCTGCCCCTTTATAAAGCATGACAAGGGGAGGAGCTGGGTTCACACACTCTCTCTCTCTCTCTCACACACATACACACACACACCTATACATACACACAGACACTTACACACACTACCCCATCCCCCTGACACACCCCCACACACAGAGAAACCCCCCTACCACCATCATCTTCTCCACACACACACACACACACACAGATCTACCCTGGGGCCATACCCCAAAAAAATCTAGTAGCGGCAAATTTAGAGCCAGGTGAAGTCACAAGTTCGCACGCACGCACACACACACACACACCCACACACACACGCACACACTCTCACACACACACACACTCTCACACACACACACACACACACACACACACACACACACACACACACACCTGGTGAAGAATAGGTTATGTAACATTTGGCAGATTGAGGTGTGGGTTGGAGGGAGGGTGACCTACATACATACATGTGCACATACAAATCCTGAAAGGGAAAATCTCACAGAAGACAGAAAAAAACAGGACTGTGGGTGAACATATAGTTTATATATGTGTGTGTGTGTGTGTGTGTGTGTGTGTGTGTGTGTTTGTGTTTGGCAGGGAAATAAATTGTGAGAATGTGTGAGTCTGAATGAGTCTGTGTATTTGACAGACAGTGAATGTAGTGTGTGTCTCACAGGGACATTCTCCACCCCATTCAATTCATGGAGAATTATTAGCATGACAAAAGCCAACTTAAGTACTAAGCACCCCCCCCCCCCCCCCCCCCCCCCCCCCCCGACACACACACACACACACACACACACAGCCATTAACTTCAGCAGGCCCATAGCCAAGCATGGTTGATAGCTTTACTCCAGAGAGAGAGAGAGAGCACATCACAGGGCTGATGTAAAGACATCTTTCATATGTGTGTGTGTGTGTGTGTGTGTGAGAGAGAGAGAGACAGAGAGAGAAAGTGTGTGTGTGTGTGTGTGTGTGCACAATGTGTTTGGCTGTTCGAGGGGTAGTGTATACAAATGGGACTATGGATCTATGGGGGCCTGACCAGTAGGCACAGCTGAAGTGCCCTTGAGCAAGGCACCTAACCCCTCACTGCTCCCCGAGTGCCGCTGTTGTTGCAGGCAGCTCACTGCGCCGGGATTAGTGTGCTTCACCTCACTGTGTGTTCACTGTGTGCTGAGTGTGTTTCACTAATTCACGGATTGGGATAAATGCAGAGACCAAATTTCCCTCACAGGATCAAAAGAGTATATACTTATGTGTATTTGGGAGGTGTATTGGAGTTACGGCCCTTTCCATTAGAATCATCGTACGCCCACCCGTACAACATGTACGAATGAGTTGCTAGCGCGAACGCTGGGGTTTGTAGTCTTTTTGGGAAGAACATGGATGCCACCAGGGCAGCAGCTGTCTCTAAGTGCTGGACATTGGTCTAGAACACGAGAACACGTCCCACATTCTCCCTTACTGGGTATGGTCAATGTGAATTAATAATAAAAACTTTTTTTAGTAACTCAATTTCGCCTATTTCAATTTCAACAAGTGCTGTCGTGTTTCTCTCGAGCCACGAGGGGCATTAGCAGGAGGCTAGTCATTGTTATTGTTTTGTGCTACATGTAACCTCTAGCTAACCGGCTGGAAAACCAATCGTTACATTGTATTGCACGCACAGCAAGACCGTGCAATGCATGAATTGGGGACCGGATTGAAGCAGCAATGCATACTCACAAGCAAAAGCACGTGCACACGCACACGCATGCACCCACATACACACAGCCATTAACTTGAGCAGGCCCATAGCCAAGCATGGTTGATAGTGTGTGTGTGTGTGTGTGTGTGTGTGTGTACATATTAATGTGTTTGGTTGTTTGAGGGGGAGTGTATGCAAAGAGTTGTTCTACCCCCTCCACCTCAACCCCCTCCCTCCTACTCTCTTTAAAACACACACGCACGCACGCACATATACATATGCATACACACACACACATACACACAGACTCACACAAACACGCTGGACATGTTGAAACACTGCAACATTCTTTAAGACTTCTATAGGGAGTATATGGCCTTTGGAATTCAGGCACATAGTGTTCCAGGAAAAAAAGAATAAGGACAGAGTGTGTGTGTGTATGTGTGTGTGTGTGTGTGTGTGTGCACGCAGAGGGTGGAGAGATGGGATTGTGCACATGTGTGTTTATTTTCCTCAGATATCAATTTAAAAGAAAGACAAAAGAATGCATGACCAAAAGAGGAGAGATAACATTTGAATTCAGCAGATTCTATTATTCAATATTCATGATCAATTAGAATCCAGCAGATTATATTATTCAATGATCAATTAGAATCCAGCAGATTCTATTATTCAATATTCATGATCAATTAGAATCCAGCAGATTCTATTATTTAATATTCATGATCAATTAGAATCCAGCAGATTCGGGGGGCGCTTTGGTGCAGCAGGCTACAGCGTCCGTACCATATACGGGTCTGAGTGCCCACGGGGACCCAGGTTCGAGTCCGACCTGCGGTCATGTCCCGATCACACCCCATCTCTCTCTCCCATTCACTTCCTGTCTGTCTTCACTGTCCTATCATAATAAATACAAAAAACCCCCAAAAAACATAAAAATGATCAATTAGAATCCAGCAGATTCTATTATTCAATATTAATGATCAATTAGAATCCAGTGGCAGTGCTGCTACCGCTACCGCTGCATTGACCTTACTTCCGTGTTTTGGGAAAAGCCTGTACAAGTTTTTTGGTATATCCAAAGTTTTCCAAATCCAAATATTTACAACTTAGTGTTAAAGGTTCTCTAAGCGATGCCATGCTTTTTTTTAGGCTAAAACATTTCATGTCACTTACTGCAAACATGACCTAATCAATCGCTAGCTGTCTGTGTCCTGAATACACTGTAAAAAAAAGCGATCTCTGTGGACAGCTCAGGTTCCAAAAACGGCAATAAAAACAACCTGGGCAAACCTAGCCCATGAAAACATAACAAACTGTTCCAGCAAATCACAGACGAGATGCGCGTTCAATTGCACTTCATTCATTTATTTGTGCTATTCATTCGCGCTAACTCAACCAATGTTTGACCGAGGGAAAAAAGCTTCTGGCGGGGTGTTTGGCTCGAGGTCATAGTGCAAAGGACCCAAGGGTGAAATTACTCCGAACCATCGCTTTAAGTAAAGTGTATGTGTGTCTGTGTGTGTGTCTTGCTATAACCAAATAAAGCACCAGAGACATGAGTGTACTGAGTGTTTATTTTCGCCATGCTAGCTCAGGTGTGTGTGTGTGTGTGTGTGTGTGTCTTTCTATAACCAAATAAAGCACCAGAGACATGAGTGTACTGAGTGTTTATTTTCGCCATGTTAGCTCAGGTGTGTGTGTGTGCCGCACTGTTGGGCAGAGGTGTGTGTGTGTGCGTGTGTGTGTGTGCGTGTGTGTGCGTGTGTGTGTGTGCGTGTGTGTGTGTGTGCGCACACACATTCACTGCAGGCAGAGTACACAAATGACATGCTGGGTGTAGTCATTTAGGTCAATGTAAACTGTCTGCACAGAAACAGCATCACTGAAAAGAAAGCAGCTTCCTGTTCTGTTCTGTCTATTTTTTACCCAGACTGCACCCAAGGGCAGAGTCTGTTTTTCTGAGAGAGGGTGAAAGGTCTATGGCAAACCAAATTAGCATTTATTCCGATATCTTGATATCAAGCTAATATACTATAGTACTATACTAGTGAGCCGTTTTTATCAACTATTTTGATTATATAGTTTTTTTATAATAGTTTTATTAACTATTTTTTTTGCACTAGTTAACGAGTGAGAGCCAAAATGCTTACTAGTTAACTAGTGAAGCCCAAAGTGCTTACTAGTTAAGTTGACAGAAAAGGAAGCTTGATATCAAGATATTGGAATAAATGCTTGTTTTGCTTGCCATTATATCCTGGTTCTAAACTAAATGTATGCTGCATATAAGACTGTCCCATAGTTCATCAACAGGTTGTTATTGTTGCCTCTGTCCTGATGTTTATGCGATTTTCTGCATCGTGTCACAATTTTTCTCAACAATACCTCGGAGCCCTTGTTGAAACGTATTACATTTATGTAAATTGTTAGTCAGTGACATGAATAAAATTCAACTTACAAACAATATTCATTTAGTTGGAGACATGCAATAGTCTGACAAGGGGATTATTTACAGCAACTGAAAGAAAGAAAAATGGGAAATCATTTGATGGTGACAATGTCACACTGTGTGTGTGTGTGTGTGTGTGTTTGTTGTTGTTGTTGTTGTTGTTGTGGTGGTTGTTGTTGCCGTTGTTGTTTAAGGCCAGTTCCAGTCTCTCCAGTCTGTCAGAACAATTTCACTGTAAGAGAAAGAGTAATTATCCATCTATACACCCATTCATCTATCTAGCAATCAAAGATCTTAGAGCGGAGCAACATGCCTCTGTTACGTCATTGGCATGAAGTACCTACGCTCTGAGCCCGTGGGCGCCATTTTAGTAAGCTCAGCGCAACATTTCAGAAACAGTTCCAATTATATGAGCCCACCTGAACAGCTGTTTTTGCCATTGCCAGCTGTTTTTTTTTCTAGCCAACTTAAAACACATCTAGATAAATCTAAACGTTGAACTTAATTTGTACCATGTTATAATTAAAAACAATTCACTTGAATTATAAATTAGCCTGTAAGCCTGTTATTATGACCGCCACGCAGCGAAGGTTTAGTCAGATTTTTAATTTTTTTAAATTTTTCGCATGTCCAAATTTCTGTCAAGGATTCCCGGGACACTGAAAGACCGGGGTACACGAAACTTGGTGGGCATGTAACCCCACATGGATAGCATGGAACTATCGTTTTTCATTTTGATCTGTAGCCCCCCCGCTGGACTGGACCCCCCGAAAGGAGGGTAGGGCAGACACAGTTTTCTGTGAATATCTCGAGAACCGTAGGGTTTAGGAGGACCATCAAGGGGCCATGTCAACCCATTCCATAACCACTCATTTCATGTATAGCGCCACCTACTGTAGTTAAACACAAAAAAGTAAAAATTAGGTGTTGTAATCGCAGGTATCTGTGACCTAACATAGTCAAAACTGCACGAAATTGTAAGTGTAGGATCATTATGACACTCTCTGAATGCACTCCAAGTTTCGTGGAATTCCGTTCATGGGGGGCCACACAATAAATTAATTTATGTTACTATACACCAACTGGCCTGTAGGTGGCCGGAGACAGTTTTCTGTGAATATCTCGAGAACCGTAGGGCCTAGGAGGTCCATCTTTTTTTGTATGTTGGTCTTAAGGGGACATGTGAACCCATCCCATTACCACTTATTTCATGTAGAGCGCCACCTAGTTAAAAATTAAAAAGCAAAAAATTAGGTGTTTTCATCACAATATCTCTGGCTGACATGGTCAAAACTGCACGAAATTGAAAGTGTAGGATCATTATGCCCCCTTCCGAATGCATGCCAAGTTTTGTGAACTTTCGTTCATGGGGGGCCTTACAAAAAAATGATTTATGTGTACATTTAGTGACCGTACACCAACAAGGATTCCTGGGACACTGAAAGACCGGGGTACACGAAACTTGGTGGGCATGTAACCCCACATGGATAGCATGGAACCATCGTTTTTCGTTTTGATCTGTAGCCCCCCCCGCTGGACTGGACCCCCCGAAAGGAGGGTAGGGCAGACACAGTTTTCTGTGAATATCTTGAGAACCGTAGGGCCTAGGATGACCAATTTTTTCTGTATGTTTGCCTCCAGGGGTCATGTTAACCCATTCCATGTGCACACATGTGCATAAACAGATACACAAGCACACACATACATTCACAGTAATCATACGTATGACACATACTCACACAGTAGACATATGTACGCATGCATGCACATGCACCAACACACATACGCAGGCAAACACACAAGCACGCACACACACACACACACACACACACACATAAACATAAACGTGTGCACGCACACATGCACACAATTCAAGAATTTCTCAGAATTATGAACAGGCAAGATGGGGGTGGGGTTGTATAAAATGAAATTTACATGTGAAATCTATGAACTAATCATGTTTTGGTACTTGTTGTCTAGCAGATACCAGCGACAATTGAGTGTGGATAATGCAATTTAGTGAGACAATTAGAATCATATAGGCCTTTCAGTGTTATTTTTATGGAGAAAATGTGCTGGACTGGGCGGCGGTCATATTTTGTACCGCTCTGCGGTACATCTAGTTATATACTCATCAATCAAATCCAGGTTGTTTACTGCTGCTCTGTTCCCCATGGACGCAGCTTCGCCCATAAACCATTTTTAAATCATTTTTATTGTCAGCGAATTTACTGTTATTGTTTTTTTAAACCCAGATCTCAATGCAGTTTTGTTTACCCGTTCACAAGATGTCAGCGGTCGCATCATGTTACTTTCAAGAGATGGCATGTCATATATGTGCTACTGGCTATAATAGTTTGGTGTATTTAAGTGCATCTCATATATGTACTACTGGCTACAACAGTGTGGTGTATTTGAGTGCATCTCATATATGTGCTACTGGCTACAACAGTGTGGTGTATTTGAGTGCATCTCATATATGTGCTACTGGCTACAACAGTGTGGTGTATTTAAGTGCATCTCATATGTGTGCTACTGGCTACAACAGTGTGGTGTATTTAAGTGCATCTCATACAGTATATGTGCTACTGGCTACAACAGTGTGGTGTATTGTTTGTGTGACACAAAACCTACACTTGCACTGAATCATCTTTATTTTCATACAAAACAAAAAGCCATTTTCTACAACCAAATAAAATACAAATGACAAAATACTATTTTGTTTCTGAAATACTTAATTTAAATACATGTATCATAAAACTGCCCATCCCTGGCAATCAATCCCCTCCACACACACTTTGTAGTTTTGAAATAGAAAATAGTGCTGCCTTGCACATTGTTCATTAGAAAATACTTAAAGAGTAAACTGTCATATTGAGGCATATTACTTTTGATGCATAAATAACACATTTTGAGCAACGTATGAGCTTTTGCAGGTTATCAATGCGGTGCAGTTTGCTGTAATTGTTTTGAGAAATGGCAACTGTTGTGCCAATGTTAATGATAATTCGAGAAATGCACCAAACCTGTAAGTGCATCTCATGATACTGGCCACAACAGTGTGGCGCATTTAAGTGCATCTCATACAGTATATGTGCTACTGGCTACAACAGTGTGGTGTATTTAAGTGCATCTCATATATGTGCTACTGGCTACAACAGTGTGGTGTAGATGATAGATAGATAGATAGATACTTTATTGATCGCCAGGGGAAATTCAAGGTCTCAGCAGCAGCATACATACAACACAAACACATTCTTTAACAGCAGAAAGAGTAATTAAAGTATATAATATAAAAACACAACTAAGCAGTAAGGACAGTAGAAGATAAAGAATATGCTAAATATACTAAAATACAAATTATACTAACACTTAATACAATATATAAAAATATACTAAAATACAAATTACACAAATACAAATTATACTAACACTTAATCTAAATCAATTCTAAAAACAGTATCCACATAGTGGTGATTAATAAATCAGAGGCGCTTGCAATGACTGAGGCAGGGACTGAGTCTGTGATTCTCTGTGCATAGTAAGGTATGGTAAGGTGCTCTAAGGTGCTCTGTGTGAATGAGTGTCATGGTGGTAGTACAATGGTGATAGTGGTCATGGTGATAGTGCAAATGAGTAAGTCAACAGTGCAACAATGCAGAAATAAAGTAAAGTAAAGTCTATATATCTATATATTTAACTATTTAAGAAAATGTATAAGTGTGGCCACAGTTCGGCTGTGGCATGGAGGGGGGGGTTATGCATATGTGCTAATGTGCTAATATAGCACGCAAACAGTGAGGCATAAAGACAGTGATACAAGTGGCTAGTGGACAGACAGTACTAAACATGGAGGGGGTGAAGAGGCAGACAGACTATGCAGAGAAGTCTATCTCTCCTCTTCCCTTAAGTGAGGCATTGAACAGTTCAATGGCCCTGGGGACAAATGACTTTCTCAGTCTGTCAGTTGTGCAAGGCAGTGAGCGAAGTCTCCAGCTGATCAGGCTCTTCTGCTTAACAATAGTGCTGTGGAGTGGGTGACACTCATTGTCCAAGATGTTGATCAGTTTGTTCAGGGTCCTTTTGTCAGATAGTGAAGTGATGCACTCCAGTTCAGCTCCCACCACAGAGCCAGCTTTCCTTACCAACCTGTCAATTCGCCCCACATCCTTCTTCCTTGTGCTTCCTCCCCAGCATACTACTGCATAGAAGAGGACGCTGGCAACAACAGACTGGTAGAACATCCTGAGGAGCTTACTGCACACATTGAAGGACCGCAGCCTCCTCAGGAAGTAGGCCTACAGCCTGCTCTGCCCTTTCTTGTAGGTTTCTCACTAGGGTGTGGCTTCTTAGGGACAGGGGTGAGACATGAGGTCTTCCACAGTGTTGGAACTTGTCCAAGGCGTAGGCTCAAATTGAAGATGTGCTTCAGTGGCTCCCCCAGTTCAGCAGCACAGGCCTTGAGTAGCCTTGGGCACAGTCTGTCAGGCCCAGCTGCTTTATTGCTGCGCAATTTCTTAAGTTGGACTGTCACTTGATCTTTTGTAATGGTGAGGGGTGTAAGGGCATCTTAAATACATCTACATGTATTTAAGTGCATCTCATATATGTGCTACTGGCTACAACAGTGTGGTGTATTTGAGTGCATCTCATATATGTGCTACTGATTACAACAGTGTGGTGTATTTAAGTGCATCTTATATATGTGCTACTGGCTTCAACAGTGTGGTGTATTTGAGTGCATCTCATATATGTGCTACTGGCTACAACAGTGTGGTGTATTTGAGTGCATCTCATATATGTGTTACTGGCTACAACAGTGTGGTGTATTTAAGTGCATCTCATATATGTGCTACTGGCTTCAACAGTGTGGTGTATTTAAGTGCATCTCATATATGTGCTACTGGCTACAACAGTGTGGTGTATTTGAGTGCATCTCATATATGTGCTACTGGCTACAACAGTTTGTTGTGGGAGCTGCTCCACAGCTGACTGGAAGGCCCTGCACCATGTGGCAATAAAAGCCCAACATACGGGGGTCTCGCTCACACACACAACCAACACACGAGGGTCCTGCTCCCTGCCAACAGTGACTATCATCTTACTCAGACCCCACCACTGGGGATTTTATGACTCAATGTGGCTTACGCAGATAGTTTTGATTCTACAGTTTATCTAAGAACACAGTTTGCATATTTGTTGCTAGCACTAGTTTAATTATATATATAAGTAAGTATATATACTCTTTCATAGAATCATCACACTAAACATTGACCTACAAATACAGAAACACACTTCACATTTAAACACAAACCATAGCACAAGAAAATAAGGTTGAAAAATAGTCAAATGTTTACTTGGGATAAATATAGCATACCTCATATAAAGAAGAGGCACTCTAAATTAATCTAATATAAAAAAAAAAGAACAGATCAAATGGCATGCATCTTGAATTCAGTGTACACAGGATACATTATGAACTCAAGCCTAAAGTTGGTTACAGTTTTAGGGCTCAAGTTAGTTCGCATTACAGTTACACATATACAGTGCCTATAAAAGGAGTTAATATTTATGCAAGTTATTAGGAATTAGGAGTTATTATTTTGCATTATTTATGTTTAATTAATTAACATTGCTTTGTAGAAATCTGCTTTCACTTTTGACATTAAACAGGTTTTTTTATGTAAATTATTGTAAAAGAAAAGGGCCAAAATAAATTGATCAAGATTCCATTTATGAAAGCAGTAAAAGGGGAAATATTCAAGGGGGGAGAGGATACTTTTTATAGGCACTGCATGTATTGGTACAACAATGTATGGAGTATAAAATCCTTTTATTACACAGTTCAAAGAGGAAAGGCAGAACAGCATATCATCATGATCGGCACTTTGTGTAGAAATGTACACTTGCACAGCAGGCTGGTCTAATAGCTACACTCTCTTCTTGCGCCACTCAGGACAACAGTATACTACTTAATGGTATTATAATCAGTTGATTAATAGAAGCTTAGAACTAACCTATTTTATGATGAATTTATAACCTACTTTGATGACATGGTCACACATACACACACAGGATGGACAATCCCAGCCAGCTGTTGGAGAACCATACACTCCTCCACCCCCTCAACCCAACCCATGAGTCACATGACCCCAAGGCTACAGGCTAATGATGGAACACACAATATGATATACGAGAAACCGTGACTTTATTTGGTCAAATAAAAATAAAAAACCACACCAAACGTGCACAGGCGCACGTTTGCGTGTGTGTGTGTTTAGAAGTAAGTGATTTTGTCCTGCTGGGTCTTGTCTTTCTGCAGGCTGTGGAGCTCCTTCTTAAGGCCAGCGTGGGGAAGGCTCTGGAACACACGGATGTGGATGTGGTCATCTCCACCCACATGCACCTGCAGGAGAGGACGAGAAGGTTGTAGGGTTACACACACACACAGGATGGACATGCGCACACACAAAACACACACGCACAGACATGCGGCCACACACACACACACACACGATGGACATGCGCACACACAAAACACACACGCACAGACATGCGGCCACACACACGATGCACATGCACACACACAAAACGCACACACACCTTGATGAAGTAGTTGGTTCCAGCCACCACTTGGGATGCGTAGTGTGTGGCTGTGAAGACGTCATACTTCTGTTCAGCTTTCTCTTCAACATGAGGCTTCATCTGAGAGAGGGGGAGAGACAAGCGAGGGATGAGAGAGAGGTGGGAGGGAGAGGAGGGAGATAGACAGAGATGGAGGGAGGGAGAGAGATGGAGGATAAGAAGAGGGGTGAGAGAGATGGAGGGAGTGAGGTGGTGTGTGTGAGAGAAAGAGAGAGAGGAAGGGAGGAAGAGAGAGAGAGGTTAAGGTGGACAATGATAAGAAAGAGCCAGGAATCGTGTAGTATGCACTGTATGTATGCACTTGGTGTGGTGTGTGTGTGTGTGTGTGTGTAAGTTACTCTTCACATTCAGATTTACTTCCCCTTGCAGACGAGAAGAGAGGAGAAAATCAGAAAGATTGAAAAGAAAGTGAACGCCAAACTACAAGCCATCTCCGAACAATCAATTACATGTTACATATCCAGTGACCTCTTCAGAGTGTGTGAGAGTGTGTGTGTGTGTGTCATTGGGTGTGTGAGGGGTGTATGGGGGTGGGGGATGTGTGTTTATGTACAGTATATCTTTAACAAACACACACCCCATTTTTTACAGACCTGCACCCATCTTGTGTACATACCCAAGGTAAGACTGGGTGAAGATTGATTGATTGAAAGCTTAAAGGCCCATGTTTATTCAGGGGAATCACACCTAGACGTGTTATTCCACTAAACACACACACATACATACACACACACACACACACACACACATGAACAAATCTGAAATATTCCTAGCTCTGTGTTTGTGTTCAGATTCTTCTTCATATGTCCATACACTTCTTATTCATGAGGCACGTCTGAGTGACTGTGTGTGTGTGTGTGTGTGTGTGCGTGTGTATCTGCATGTGTGAGTGGGTGAGTGTATGTGCGTGTTTGTGTGTAGAAAAAGAAAAAAGATATCCGCACACTGTCTTGTATGGTTCCCCCCCTGGTGTTAGTATTGTTTATGATTATTTACACAGCGGCAGTGTTGTAATGTATACAATACTTCGTTACTGTACTTAAGTAGAAATTTCACGTATCTGTACTTTACTTCGCTATTTAAATTTATGCCAACTTTCACTTCACTACATTTCCTAGATAAAATGTATACTTTTACTCCGTTATATTTCCACTAAGCATCTTCGTTACTTGTTACTAAAACATAAAATTAGAAGAAATGTGTGCGACTGCAATAAGGGAGGTTTGGCGAATCACTGCTCCTAGATTGCATTACCCACGCTCCGCACGCTGCGTGCTCTATTTCAGCGCTTGTTTGTTGCTAAAGGAGGAGGACGCACAACTGAAACCGCCATGGAAGCACAAGCACCTACTGGAGGACCTCCCGTTATCATAGACGACCACCCCAACGATAGTGGTGAACTCGGTGAACAGGGTAGTGGTGAAGATAACGTCATACACCCGTGACCGTATTTGCAAGAAATGTTTCTGTACATTGGGAGCTTTCTGTGAAGCTGAACACTCCTGCCTCAGCGGCCTGTGAAAGGCTATTTAGCATCTCAGGACTTGCCTTCAGTCCAAGAAGAGTATAAGACTGAATCAGGCCCAGGGTGGGCAATCGGGAGAATTCCCGGTGGGCCACTTCACTTTTGGGCCGGTCGACGAAAAAAATATTGACATTTGTCACGTTAGTCCATCTTTTCTTAAAGTAGGACATATTCCGCTTTCTGTGCATGACACCAATGCAATGCCTCTGCATGGGTTGTAGCCTATGTGAGGGAGTTCTCCCCTCCCAAAAAGAGTCGGTTGGGTCCATATAGCCCGTCTTTTCCAAAAAGTTTTCTTAGATACGGATAGCCGAGCCGGCTCTACAGTAAACACAAGCGTCAGGAAGGATGGATGGTAGAAAGAGGCCAGGAGAGACTGAGCAGCAGATCAACCAGTCGACCACTGAAAATGATGAGCCCGAAATTAGTGATGAGGAGGCCATGACTACAGGGACAAGTAAAGAGGATCATTTAAAGTTATTTAATGTAAGAAAGAGCAATTACCCTACATGATAAACCTATATGCCTTGTTTGCTCAGAAGAGGGTGTAGTAAAGGAGTAGGCTAAATCACCAAACAACAATATAGCCTACCCATGCAAAAAACATGTAGCCTAAACATTAGTTCAATATGCCTCTTTGTGGAAGCGTGGGATAAGCTACATTTCAAAGGCTTTCTTTCTTTCTTTCTTTCTGTTTTTGTTAACTTGTGGAATAGTGGAATATTTTTTGTTAACTTCTCAGTTGAAGTGAATTATTATATAACCTTTACACATTTGTTGAACCATGGTACTAATAAAAACTACAGGATAGTAAGAGCTGAAATGTTTCTTCATTTATCCAATTTCCACTATGGAAATCGTGGGCCGGTCTTAACTCCCGGGCACTGAATTCTGGCAACTTTGAAAACCAGCTTCTTTTGAAGATGAACAGACACCTTTTCAGTTTCAACTAATGACTGGCATATTAGTAGCTGCTGGACATAGGTGGCCTGTAAGCCTTGCGTTTAGTAGCCTAATTGCGGTGATAGCCAAAACTAATGTGAATCACGGACTATATCCTACAACCAAAGAAAGTAAAGGTGATTAGTAGGCCTACCTGCATTAACCAAATAAAGGACGGGACTGCACCCTTCACAAACCATAAAATAAAGTTTATTAGTTTTACAGTTGACTACAGTTGACAGTTCACCATCAGTCCACACAAACAATTCTGGTTTCCTTGCACTAGCCATTTCGCCGTAGCCTATTCTGTCTGTTTTTAAAGCGCAAACTTTGGTCAATTTCTGTAAAGAAACAGTGCCACCTATAGGCCTGGGGTATGAAGTAACGTGTTGAGTCGTGTTGAGATGGATCCGTTTGGACGCAAATATTCTTGATGCGGTTTCAGGGAAGACGGAGGAAAAAAAGATCGGTTTCGTATGTGTGGACTAGCCCTAAGTAAGCCCTAGAAATGCTCATACCACATGACCAAACTGTTCTCCCTACAAGCAGGTTATTTATATTTTTGAAAGAAATAAGTTATTTATTTTTCATTTTTTCCTGAAGTTCATACAAACGTGACATTTCTGTTTCTGTTTTTTTCTTTGATGTCAGCTCTAAAAATATGCTGCTTGTTCTTTGAACTTAAGAGAATTGTGCCTGAAAAGTCCAAGAAAAGAATGTGATTTTGATTTGATGAGTGAGATTAAGAAGATATGGGAACCCTGAGTATGCTTTATGCTTTTTTTACTCAAGTATTGCTTTCTACTGTTTCTAGTACTTTATACAACACTGCACAGCGGTCGAATTTTGCTTTCATAAATGGCGTGCTCTCACAAAAGCATAGAATCACTGCTAAACTAACTATCTGGCTATAATTAAGCATTCTCCTTCACCAACCCCACTGTGGGACTGCACTTCCTTTGGTTTTCAGAATGTTCATTATTATATCCATAGCCTAAGTATTTCTTCAGTGATTAGAATGCTACCACCAGAAAACAACAATCATGTAGACCTGTGCGTGCTCTCTCTTCTACATGAAAACTGCTAGATTTGTTTAATTTGCCTACTTTCTATCGGTTTTCCTTTTGCGATCTCGTTTTTGTTTAGGCTATCTTGCTCGCGTAGCATGCCGCTGATTTGTCGCTGTCGCTGACATTTGTCCATCTGCCAATGTTGGGGGGGACAAACACCACCGTTTTGAAAGTTGACGGTGAAACGTCCCCCCTGTCCACCACCCCCTACTACTAACGCCCTGTCTGTCTGTCTGTCTGTCTGACAGAATGATGGAGAATAGAGAACTAGTAGGCTACGATGAACTTTTCCCTCAGTTCAGCTTACCTCGTCACAGATTGCCTGGATCTCAGGAGTGGCAGGTTTCTGCTCGCTGGTTCCTCCGCACATCATCGGCATTTTGGCGAACTAAAGTGATTTCAATGCTAAAGAATTGATTGATACAACTGACAGTGCGAAGACGAGTGAAGACAACCGATACGCCCGCTTCCGTGTTTATGTACGCTCTCAACCTCATGTGACAGTGAGTCAGTCGTTTCAGACGACACCATTATTTGAGGTGGAACTGTGTTGAGAAACAATTTTCTATTTGTGCTGTATAACTTATCTGTATGTCTAAAAACAAACTCAAGTTTTTTTTGTGTAAGTAAATTACCATTTTATTAGTCTGACGTTGTATTCTACATGATTAAAAGCGTACACTGTCAATTTTATTAAAATAGAACACCCCTATTAATGGAATCCTAACTGAAACCACATGTCCAATCCATAGACAGAAAAAAATCCAATTCACCCCTTGCAGACACGTGACTTAAGTCACGTGACGGCTCCATGCTGGGCGGCAAAAAGAAGGGAGACGGAAGGCAAATTACATTATGTCATAAAGATTATGATGAACTGAACACCATTACTATAACATCTTTGTAGTTCAATGTATTGCTGTTTGGGGTCTGATAGTCAAAGAAGATGCCAGTGGTGTTGTTAGATGAAATGGGTCATGATCGCAAATGTAAAGTTATTAAAACTGGTGGTAACAGCAAGGGGAGATAACGTTACGTTAGGCTACTGTAATTAACATTATGGTAAATGAACACCCATAAGTATTTCTGGACTAAAATATTGCAAAGCGATTTGGTTACTTTATTTGTCTTGCTTTTATCAGTTGTAACATAGTCAAAACATTATGTCATATCAGAACATGAAATAATAACTAGCTGCCACACTTAGAAGCTAGCTATTCTAGCTAACGTTTATCGTAGCTCATAGTGCTAGGGCTAATGTAACTCGTCAGTTTGTACGTTGCCCAGCGAATAAACTTACTTCTTACATGTCTTAAGTTAAAGAATTGAAAGAAATAGGAAATAAAAAAAAAACTTGAACAGTATTATCTGTTTACATTCAGATCTTGCCAAAGACTTTGCCTAAGTGCTATATGCCGTCCTGTTCAGAGTCTATGGTTGCTATAGCAACCGCTGCTGTGCTTCATACACTGAGGAGATAAGCATGCAATTGTGGTTGAAATACTCCCGAAACACAAAGAAAACAAACCAAAATATATCTATGCAAGAACACGGGATGTTGTTGTATTCCAAACAATAAGCCAACAGTCGTGGAAGGGCATTACTACGGTTAAATCTCACTATAATCTCCTAGCTGTGCGATATGTCCCATTACAACCCATTGATTTGATTCGTGTTCTTGCCGTCCACTAGGCTATTTTGCTGTGGCGCGAACAAAACGTGACGTCACTTGCAAGGGGTGAATAGTAGGCTACTAAAATCACGCCCACTTTAGGAATGTTGCAGAGCTCTAGCCTGGCGAGCCAGACCCACATGGCAGCAAATTAATTTGCTGCCGCTAGGGGCGCGTCTAGATTTCTAGGCTAGCAGAGCTCTGCACTTAGCCTAACAACTGCTTGGAATTATGACTAATTATTAATATAGGGCCTACTTAGCTCACGGAAGCGTAATACAACCAAGTTCTTCAACTAAAGGTATCAAATGAACTGCTCTCTTTCTCGGGCCATTTAAATGGCAGTGATTCAAAAGGGACACAGGTCTACACACACACACAAACACACACACACTCACAAAACACAGGCCTACACACACCTGTGTGTGTGTGTGTGTGAAAGAGAGAGAGAGAGAGAGTGTGTGTGTGTGTGTGTGTGTGTGAACATGTAGAACATTTCGGAATAATCCTTGATGACTCATCAGTCAGTAACATGTAAAACGCACACACTCACACACAAAACACAGGCCGCGCACACACACAAAACACAGGAGAGAGAGAGAGTGTGTGTTTGTGTGTGTGTGTGCGTACGTGTGTGTCAACATGTACAACATTTCTGAATAATCCTTGATGACTCATCAGTCAGTAACAGGTAAAACCTCTAAACAGATCCATCTTCTTGCGAAACCTTGTGCAGCAGCTTAGTCGGCCCTCTGCCTCGATCACTAAATCAATGAAGTCGACCTGCCCTTGCGTTAGCTGTATCCTGCCAATCCATATCGCAATGCATGGCGCCTCTTCGGGAGAGTCTTCTAATAATAAATACACCCTTAGTGGTCCGAGAGATCGCTCAGGACTTTGGAACTCATCTGTGCTTCCAGGACTTACAGTTTTTTTCAATCGCTAACAAGCGCTTACCCATACTTCAGATACTTTTCCTAAACTCTTAACACAGACTCGCACCTACAAAACACAATTGGCCAAATGGATAATTTTCTTCTCAAAAACACATTTTGTTAAATATATTACTAACACATCTTTCTCTGCACACACTAACTTTACCAAAACACTGGAAATCTGACTCAAAATGAAATTATTCTGTCAAAAAATAACACTTGTTTTCACTTCACAAGGTACATGCAGTCAATCAAAGTACACCAGGTTTCAAAATACTGGCTATTGTTGACATTACAAAAACTGCATAGACTTTTATGTTTCAGTTTTACAGGTATTTGCATGCCATTTTTACACTAAATTTCTTTGTTGGGAACTGTATGTCTACATGTTATGTTCACATTCAAAAGCATTCCAGTAAAAAGCAAATACATTTTTTTCCCCTTTATACTGTTTACTACAGGAGGTACAGTAGAAATACTGTTTACAGTGTGATAGAACAGAAAAGGTTTTACAGTATTGCTTACAGTGAACAAAATAGGCATGAAACACACAAGAGCATTCTGAACAAAAAAACAACAGCAAAAAAGCCAGATAAAAAGTGGGGGAACTAAAAAAAAAGCACAAAATTACTGTATCTAATCTCTGCGATCTTCAGGGTTAGGCCACATGTTTTCATCAACATCGCATTGATTACATGGTCAATGATAGTGGCACGAATTTCATTACTGATAACTGTTCTTGCAGCCTTTGGAATGCCACCACCACGCATTCTTACACCTCTACCTTGCCCTCTCCTTGGGCCTGCTCTTCTCCCTGACCCTGCTCCTCTCACTGCTCCTGCATCTCTCACTGCTCCTGCACCTCTAACTGCACCTCTCACTGGGCCTGCTCTTCTCCCTGGGCCCCTTGCTCTTCCTCTTCCAGACATTACAGTGTTTGTCTTTTTCTTTTTCTGTTTCTACCTCAAAGTCCTCTTACTGTATAAGTGTCAATGTAATAGAAAAAATAACCCCTGCCACTGAGTCTAAGCCAGACTGGAATCAGTTGTGGTTGGCCCAATTTACCCAACATAAATCAGTTGTGTGTCAATTATTCAATTGTTTGTTTATTATCAGCTGAGATATATTGTTTTTGAACTGATATCATTACAGAAGCAGAGGTTTTTATACTGTATCTAAGGTTTGGAATATTGTCTTTGCTATTGTGGGATGTTGTGTGTTAACATTGTTGTTCCTCGTTGGTGGAACACACTGCCAGTTCCTACAAGGGCAGGGACATCCTTCTCCACTTTCAAAAAACTCCTAAAGACCCAGCTCTTTAGAGAACATCTACTCTCATAGCAACACTTACAATAAGTCTTACTGATCCTAGCACTCACCAGCCGTTTTAAACTGACAAGTAACTGTTAAAAACAGCACTCACCGACGCACTTATTCTTACTGTACTCTAATGTTTTTTAAACTGTCCTAAAATTGTGAGAATTGTTCTAAAACTTACTGTTTACCATGTTGTTAGTCGCTTTGGTTAAAAAAGCGTCAGCCAAATGTAATGTAATGTAATGTAACATTCATAAATACTGCAAAAACAATCCATAATTTTGTTGGGAGGTATACTGTTTGTTAAGAAAATGTAAGCATTGTGGAAATGTGTTCACTGACTGCATATCGTGTGAAAACGACATGAAATGTGTGAATGGTATGGCCACAAAAGACCGATGCTGTGCTAATTGTATTTAGAGTTTTGAAAATGTGACAACTGGTTGGACAAACGCTTGTTAGCGACTGAAAAAAACTGTAATAGGCCTACATGGGAATATGTTCAAAAAGTGATGGCAAACAAGTAAGATGTCAATACAACCTTCTAGTTAAAAGATGCTTGATAATCTGGGTGAATTCCCACAAAGGCAGTCCCATGACATAGGGCATCGCATGACATTTTGGGAGGTCTCATGACTGAAATCAGGAAGTGATAAAGGTTTGGTGGCTGCTGATTAGTGTTGGTTTGTGTTTTCTTAATGTTACCAGGGTGATTGCTAGAAGCATGTGTTCCACTGTTCACGGAGGACACAAAGGCAATGGACTATATGCCAGGGAAGGCTGTGCAGCCAACATGCTTCTTCTGTTATATTCTTCTCCTTTTGTGTTCACTCCGTACGACACTAAACATCTTATTTATGCCCAACAGTGCAACTCTTTATTCAACTTCGACACGTGCATAAAGGTAAAAGTAAAAGCAGCGACTGAAATGCAGTGTTGCAAAGAGTGTACAAACATGTTCAAAGGGTGTGTCCTTTCCCCACTGCTCTTCTCACTAATGACTGTACCTCTGAGAGAAAGTGGAATAGAACATTATATTAAATCTATGGTATCAAAATTATCATCACCTCCAAGAACCCTGCTGTCAAACTCTTAAAATTTGCAGATGACACCACTGTCATCACATCTCCACCAGCCATCATGACCATCATGCCATATTCTACCGAGGCACCATTGAGAGCATCCTCTCCAGCTGTATCGCTGTGTGGGGCGGAAGCTGCACTGAATACAACAGGAAAGCCCTGCAGCGCATAGTGAACACAGCTGGAAGGATCATTGGTGCTTCACTCCCCTCCCTGAAGGACATTTACACCACCCACCTCACCCGCAAGGCGACCAAAATTGTGAGTGATGCAAGTCACCCCGCTCGCAATCTGTTTGATCTACTGCCCTCTGGGAAGAGGTACAGAAGCCTGCGCTCCCGCACTACCAGACTCACCAACAGCTTCATACACCAAGCTGTAAGGATGCTGAACTCTCTCCCTCCTCTCCCCCCTCCACCCTCAGCTACATAACATCCTGGACATTGGACCCACAATGGCCGCCTGCACTACTCCACTTGCACACTTGCACACTTGTACACTTTACAACTTGGTGTTGTTGTCCTGAAAACACAACACTTCTGCTGCTCTTACATAACTTGCACCACTATGCCACTTTCTTTATTACTTAGGTCAAACAGAACTACCCAAGCCTTTTATTGGCCTGACTTTGCACTAGTATTTTATTGACTGTCTATGCACAATTTCAACCAAATTTTGCTGCTCTTATTTTTTCATTATTATATGTGCCCTCTTATTTACTTATTTACTTACTTTTTTGTTTGCTTGAATGTTATGTTTGTCTGTGGACTTAAATTGGTAAAATATGTCTTGTCTTCACCGTGGGATAGTGAGAAACGTAATTTCGATCTCTTTGTATGTCTGGAACATGTGAAGAAATTGACAATAAAGCTGACTTTGACTTTGACTTTGATGTGGGTCTGGCTCGTCAGGCTAACACTTACCCCAATAATGTTCAAATGACTGAATAACACATTTATAGGACATTCATCCTGCAGAGGAGTTGCTGCTTACATCTCGTGACAGTGCGTCTTTAGCTGGGCTTCATATGCGCCTTTTGCTATAGACCAGGTTTTTCTTGATCAGTGGCGTAATGCTTTTTAGATGGTGTAAGATAGTGATTTTTAGATCACACACCAGACCACACCTTTTGTCGTTAATTGCCACCAAAGTCCTGCAACAGGTTGGGTAACCGTATAAAAGTTACTAACTACTAGGTTCTACAACAGTTTGTAGAAGCTAGTAGTTAACCACTACCCTAGTTGAGAATAGAGAGTTCAGAAATAATGACCAATCTGTTCATCTGCTTTTTTCAGTTGGTATTTCATAATTCCATGGTTTTCTACAACTTTCACATTAAGAGATGGCTCAAGAGAGGATTATTGTGCAAGTGAAGTCAGTGTTGTCATACAAGGATACAAGGAAGTTTATTGTCACATGCATATAGTTACTGGAAGTAAGAAATGCAGTGAAATTATGTCTGGTGTCAGCCTATTTGTGCATTAATGGGGGGGGGGTAAAAAGTGCAGTAGAAGAGGGGTTTAGTAGATTAAGTGGCAAGGGCTGCATAAAAAAGGTGGGGGAGGATTGGGATTGGGTGGGGGGCACCAACAAGGAGCACCCAAGAGCAACAGGGGCAAGGAAAAACTCCCTTACCAAGGAAGAAACCTAGGGCAGATCCACGGCTCAAGGGGCTAACCCAACTGCCAGGGGTCTTGGTGTGTGTGTTGGGGGGATGACAGGGGAGATGGGATAGTGTGCTGTGTATGTGGGGAGAGGGCAGTGTGCAATATGTGTGTTGGAGAAGCTTCCTCATGAGACAATGTGCTGTGTATTGGGGGGGGGGGGGGGGGCAGTGTGCTGTAAGTATGTTGGGGATGTGTGTTGGAGAAGCTTCCTGATGAAATAATGTGCTGTGTATGTAGGGGGGGGGGGGGGTCAGGGACTTACTATTGCAAGCGTACTGTATGTAATGTATGTGAGTGA
This sequence comes from Alosa sapidissima, assembly GCF_018492685.1. Lineage (NCBI taxonomy): Eukaryota > Metazoa > Chordata > Actinopteri > Clupeiformes > Clupeidae > Alosa > Alosa sapidissima. Next base: position 10,294,853 of record NC_055961.1, on the reverse strand, counting down.
TGACAGTGAAGATGTGTGTGTGGGCCGGAGGGGAGTGGAGCAGTGACTGTGTGTGTGTGTGTAGTGTGTGTGGGTAGGTGGGGGCAGTGTGCTGTAAGTATGTAGAGGATGTGTGTTGGAGAAGATCCTGAAGACAATGTGCTGTGTATGTGGGGGGGGGGGGGGGCAGTGTGCAGCAAGTATGTAGAGGAGGCTTACTGTAGCAAGCAGTGTGCTGTATGTATGTGAAGTGATGACAGTGATGATGTAAGTGTGTGTGTTGGGGATGGGGGTGGGGCGGGGGGTGGGGGGGGCAGAAAGGCTAGGCAATCAAGGACATGGGTAGATGGAGGAGAAATCAAAAATAATAAATAAAAAGTGTGCAAAAGTTGGAGAAAGTCAGATATGTGTGTGTGTGTGTGTGTGTGTGTGTGTGTGTGTGTGTGTGTGTGTGTTTTGACGTGTGATGAAATAAGAAAATAAATAAAAGGTCTGTAGCATAGGGAGAGGGATGTAAAAGTGCTAAAAGTCTTGTAGGTGTGTGTGGGTGTGTGTGTGTGTGGGGGGGGGGGTCATGAGTGCTGAGGAGTGAATGAGTGCAAAGTCAGTATAGTGTGAGTTCAGAGTTGGGAAATGTTTGAGAGTGCTGAGGAGTGAATGTGTGCAAAGTCAGTATAGTATGAGTTCAGAGTTCGGATGGCCTGGGGATAAAAACTTCTCCTCAGTCTCTCAGTTCTGGCTTTGTGACTACATAGGCGTCATCATCTCACCTCTACACTCCTTTTCTCAGTATGTCAGATATTTAACCATTTAGTATACCATTTTCCAGTTTCTAACAATGAGTGATAAACCACTGTAGCCTAACAATTTATGTCTTGATATTGGGGATGGGGGGGGGGGGTTGAGATATATTTATTCCACTGCTTGGTTGAATTTCCCATTGTCCTGCGCAACCGGTTAATTCTACGGTTAATTGGAACGTGCATTAACCGTATGATGGACCACCCTGCTATGTCGTGGTGTGGCTGGCACCCCAGTCATGTCTGCGATTGTGGTCACTTGACCATACCTGCGCTGGTGCTGACTACCCCTCACCATGCCTTAGTTATGCTGCAATAGCATAGTGCTGTCATGGAGTTTTCATGTGTCACGCTGTACAACCCTTCTTCTCTCCCCCTCCCTCTCTCTCTCTCAACTCTCCCTCCTACCTCTTCTCTCTGTCTTGCTGTTCAACTCCCTCTTCTCCCCCTCCCTCTCTCTCTCAACTCTCCCTCCTACCTCTTCTCTCTGTCTTGCTGTTCAACTCCCTCTTCTCCCCCTCCCTCTCTCTCTCTCAACTCTCCCTCCTACCTCTTCTCTCTGTCTTGCTGTTCAACTCCCTCTTCTCCCCCTCTCTCTCTCAACTCTCCCTCCTACCTCTTCTCTCTGTCTTGCTGTTCAACTCCTTCTTCTCCCCCTCTCTCTCTCAACTCTCCCTCCTACCTCTTCTCTCTGTCTTGCTGTTCAACTCCCTCTTCTCCCCCTCTCTCTCTCAACTCTCCCTCTCTTGCCTTTTCTCTCTTAGTATAACACTATATGGTACCATTGATATACTTATTAATACTAACCATCAAGACTTGTTACTTGTAGATAATAATACTAACCCACTCTATATCTCTCTTTCTTCCCCCTTTACCTCACTGGTGAGGTAAACCATTACCAGTCATCAGCCATCCTTTTCTTTGGCCCTGATCGCACCTGAAGTCCCATCCCTATGACTGCCCTACCATCGCCTGTTGCTGTCTCCTTACCCGGACTCCTGGCCCGCGCAGCCTAGTGACCCGGACTCCTGGCCCGCGCAGCCTAGTGACCCACTCCTGGCCCGCGCAGCCTAGTGACCCGGACTCCTGGCCCGCGCAGCCTAGTGACCCACTCCTGGCCCGCGCAGCCTAGTGACCCACTCCTGGCCCGCGCAGCCTAGTGACCCACTCCTGGCCCGCGCAGCCTAGTGACCCGGGCTCCTGGCCCGCGCAGCCTAGTGATCCGGACTCCTGGTCCTACGACGACTCCTAATCCCTTTCCCTTTCTGACACTAAATAGGATTCATGCATCATCATACTGGATATGTAACCATCCTACCTCTTTGTAACATATACCTCAGGTGGCTTTAAACACCATGTTCTATTCTCTACACCTAATTAACCTTTCATTTATCATTTACAGACTTTACTGCCCTGTAACTGACCCTAGGCAGATGGGTCAGGCCCTTGAGTCGTGGATCTGTTCGAGGTTTCTTCCTGTATGTATCTCCAATTCTAGGGAGTTTTTCCTCGCCCCTGTTACTCATGGGCTCTCTCTGAATGTTTCAACACTCTAAAGCACCATGAGACATGTGTAATGTTTTGGTAGCCTAGAAATCTAGACGCACCCTAGCAGCAGCAAATGTAATTTGCAGCCAGGGTAGTCTAGCAACTCTCCGTTGGCTTGCTTGGTTGGAAAAATTCAACTTCAATCAGGCCAATCACATTGTGTATAGAGTCGGCGACGGATGGATGATGCTGCTGGCGAACAGCGGTCTTTGAATCGCGACTCGAGTTCAGCTTTTTTTAAATTGGCAAAAGTTTGATAAACTAGCCAACTAGTTCTGCTGGTGGGTAAATGCATGGGACTCATGAGTTGCGCTATCCTATTGCGTGCAGAGGAAATTTGAAAGACAACCGTTTATCCCGCCCCTCGGATTGAGCACCCAGACCCTACATCTTGATGTGGGCCTGGCTTGTAAGACTAATGTTTTGGCGCTCTATAAGTGAAATTAAATTGAAATTGAAATTGAAATATAAACAGATAAAAACAAAATTATTCATACCCCTGACAAATATTGATTTAATGTTGATTTTCTCTTAACAATATGTTTGTTCTGACTAAAAATGACACTGTCACATGCCAAAAGGTTACAAAAGGTAGACAAGATATTTTGTTAACATTTTTATGAAAAATGGCATGTCCAAAATTATTCCCTCTGCACGCAATAGGACAGCGCTATGAGTCTTCTTCGCAGGTCGTGAGGATCCATGGAAGCTTTCGTTATTGGTCGGCCATTGATAATGGCTTCCACTTCACAGAGAACTGTGTGAAGTCCTTCTTCATCCACATTTGATTGTGCAAGAGCCATATTCAGCTGTCTCCTCCTCTGATAGAGAGATGAGAGCCAAGTTTTGAATCTCAAGATCCAGGATACAGACTTTCTCAGACGGATCCAAGAGCTGAAGTGGTGGACCATGCGAGATACTGCATCAGCCTCCTCACTGGCCTGTACAGTGGTTTCCTTCTTGAACCTGCTCATCACTCCAATCAGTGAACTTGTGGGTTCTGGGCCCTGTAAGAGTTGAGCATTAAATGATGTTCCTTGGAAACTTGCTCCACAGTCAAAAACAACCCTGATCTTCATCTTCGTAGGATGGTAAACACCTTGATGCGGGATGTACCAAACCCTGCCATCACTACGTTCCAAATCCTCTTCTGGCACCCTTTCTGCATAGCCTTTGACAACCAGATCTTCCATGAAGGCCTTATAGTCAGCATGAAATGAGGAATCCTTCTGAAGCCTCTTCTTCAGATGTAAGGCACGCTGCTCAATGATCTTCCTATTATTTGGCATACTAACGTCCTTATTCCTTAAAGGCAGGTTGATCTGATAATGACCATTGACCTGTTTTGCTGAACTCGTAACCAACTCCATGAACTTTTGTTCCTCTCTTGACATGGCAGGCTGTTCCTCCACGCTGCATTCAGGGAAGTCTGCCTTAAACTGCTTCTGCCAAAGTTTGTCCAAAGTCACAACTGACACTCTGTTCACGGTTAACTCTGGCTGCTCACCGCCACCGTCTTCATCCAGAGGCCCATTTCACTGTGCAGCCCAGCATTGTTCTGATTGCATAGGGTCCATCTCCTACACTGTGAATCACTTGCAAGGGTTCCAAGGCTTTGGAGACATTTGTCCCAATCAACAGCTCAATTCCTGCATCAATCTCAGGCAAGTGAACATGCTTCAAATAAGGCCATTTCTGAATATCACTCTGCTTTGGAATGTTTCTCTTGTGAACAGGCATGTGTGTTTGTGTGTAAGCCTTGGGCAGCTCACAGAAATGCTCCCCAGTCAAGCCGGCCACTTCCAGTCCTGGAACCATGTAGCTGCTCACCACTTTCTCTTGGCCCATCGTCCGTAGGAGAATATGGACCTTCTTTCCTGGAACATTAAGTCTTTCCCTTAATGTCTCTGTACAGAACACGGTCGTACTTCCTGGGTCCAAGAAAGCATAGGTGGTGACAATGGACTTAACTTGCACTGGAACTATTGGAAGTTTGCAGTCGTGATCAGTGAGTCGAGCCTCCCTCTTAGGCAAATATGAAAGGCACTGCTGCTGCACCAACAGTGAAGTTATTTCATTTTGTTTCCTCATAATGCCAAACACATTGCTTTGATCTTCATTTGGACCAATGGCATTTCCATCTTGCATTTGCATCCCTTCTAGAGTACTGTGATTCACTGCATATAGATTGGGTCCATGTGAATGAATTAACTGAGATGGATTTCTCTCCTTAGGTCTTGTTCCTGCATCCAGGTAAGCATGGTTGATTTCATGTTGTGACCTTTGTGGTACAAATTACTTTGCTTTAGAATTGAGGATCAGTTTTTGTCCTTTTGCCAGATAGGAGTTCATTCCATCCGAGCGCTTCGATACAGAGGTTCTCTCACTCAAGATGCTCCGAGACTTGAGCACATCCAGTTTTGCCATGTTTGCTGCAATTTCCTCATCCAACTTAAGTTGTTCTTTCCTTTTACGCAGCCGTTCCTCCTCCTCTTCCAGTTCATGTTTATCTTTTAATAATTTTTGTCTTGTCCTTAAAGCTTCCAAGTCAGCCTCTGTTTTGAGACGTGCAGAAGAAATACTGGAAGCAACAGACTCTCTTCCTGTGGCAGATTTTTGTGATTTGGACACCCTTCTTCCCACATGACACACTGTCATTTGGTTTTACATTGTCTTGCAGCTCATCTGTATCAATGACTAAGGCAGCCTGTTGCTGAGTTTCATCAGGTGTTGGAGGCAACTCCTGTTCATTCATTTCACCAGAATCAGTTTGATCATGCAACACAAGCAATTCATCAATCAACCACTGCTCAACACCCCATTCATTATGGATCTTCTGTTGCTCCTCAGGGAGTAAAGGAATCAGCAGGTCATGTGACTTGGTGGCGTTTCCACACTGATCAATTAAACTCTCCAAAAGAGATTGTACTTTTTCCTTATTTTTCATGAATGTTTTCATTTGTTGTATGAACCCTTTAACTTTATCCACACTCTTTCTCCTTTCATTTTGAAGCGTTTCGATTTTGTTTGCCAAAGCCTTTGCTGTTGGCTTAGATTGCCTTTTTTCACTCTCCATTTCAGAACTTGAAACACCCTTTTTTGACTCATTTTCTTTTTTTCAGTTACTTCTCAATACATGTGCATCCAGACACTTCAACATTCAACATGTACAAAACACGTCATGCACAGTAGCAGAGCAGCGGCAATTTCAAAGACAAAAAGAGGAGATTCAACGTAGCATGGAGGTAGGCTACAGTGCATCCAAACACTTCCACAGATCCAGAAACGTCACACACATTAGCAGAGCAGCAACAATTTCAAAGAGACAAAGAGGAGATTCAACGTAGCATGGAGGTAGGCTACAGTGCATCCAAACACTTCCACAGATGCAGAAACGTCACACACATTAGCAGAGCAGCAACAATTTCAAAGAGACAAAGAGGAGATTCAACATAGCATGGAGGTAGGCTACAGTGCATCCAAACACTTCCACAAATCCAGAAACGTCACGCACATTAGCAGAGCAGCAACAATTTCAAAGAGACAAAGAGGAGATTCAACGTAGCATGGAGGTAGGCTACAGTGCATCCAAACACTTCCACAGATCCAGAAACGTCACACACATTAGCAGAGCAGCAACAATTTCAAAGAGACAAAGAGGAGATTCAACGTAGCATGGAGGTAGGCTACAGTGCATCCAAACACTTCCACAGATCCAGAAACGTCACGCACATTAGCAGAGCAGCGGCAATTTCAAAGAGACAAAGCAGAGATTCATCATCTGACAGTACGGAGATATTACAACACCGAATCCACACAATCAATGCCAGCGATCGGTATGACCAACTCATACGGTGTTCACAGAGGCGATTCTAGAGTCTGTGGGGGCCCCAAGCAAAAATTTCAAGGGGGCCCTACCGACCAGTGTTCATCACCATTATGTTAGGCTAAAATAATCTGATACCAACAGAAAATGTATTAAATAAAACCTTTTTTTTAATTCCAAATGTTCCAAACATGAAAAACTTCTTTGGATAATTTGGATAAAGTCTATCTTTTATTCTTAAAAAGCTACTTGGTTGACCCATCTCCTGACAATGTTACAATGTTTATTGTTTGCTTACAAGAATTATTAGCATGCAGAGTGAGAAGCGAACTAAGTTGGAGCTGGGAGAAAAATAGCTGGGCCTATAAACAGGAATGGAAAGAAAACTTTGCGTTCATCTTACCCAGTTTCACAAATGCAAAACCTGTGTATCAGATATGAAACAACGCTGTCACAATAAATAATATTATACCACACTACAAAACGCAGCTATTTGCTCCAAACAAGCACAAAGGCGTAATATTGAAGCGCTGGCCGAGGTCTATGTACAGCTAGCAGGATCCAGTGCATTCTGGTGTTCTTTCTCATATTTGTTTAAGCACCAACTCACAGTCTGATTGGTGAATAGGCTATTTGTAAATCGATATCGTAAAATAAAAGATTTAAAAAAATAGGACTGCCCGAATAATTTGACTGGGCCAAACAATATCAGTGGCGGCAGCTTTGGCCGCCTGTTGCTGATCCATGTCGTAGATTATAGTTTAAACTCGAGGTGTGTCAATGATATTTTAATTTCATGTCGACTGAGCCGACAGGGATTTTACATTTTTTTAAAAAGTATAATACGCCCGTTCAGCCGACCGGGAGTTCAGAACTGCGTTAGGCGTTAGTGTTTATTATCTTAGGCCTACAGGAGGAAGGCAGACAGTAGTTAGTCAGTTTGAGGACAATAAACGATGCATCAAAGGGTCAAAATATTGGCACCAAAGAGAATTGTTTATAACAGAACAAGTGACGGTGTAAAAATCTTTGGCGGCACAAAAATTAACGTGTATGATTGGTCCTTACTCATTGGTCCTTACTCATTAACACCTTATGCTGACAGCCCTAATATAAACATAACGTTAACCATCTCCTTGCTTTAACTAGTTGTAACTGTCGCTAGCTAGCTGAAGTATATTGTCGTATAGATGTAGCAAACCATGTTCAATCTTTCTGCCAATTAACATTAGCCTATAACTTCATTGAGTAAATGTCAAAATCCGATGTTGATCCGTTATCACTGCACCCTCGATTGACGTTTACCACAGTAGCCTAAATATGTGTGGATTCTTTGAACTCTTTTGAACACAGATCCGCTGTTTATAAGGCCATAGCATAGGGCCTACATGTACAGATGTACTGTTTGTAGCCTACAACAGGACAGGAGCACGCAAAATCTCGCTTGTCCCACCGGCAAACGCACTGAGACCAGGTCGGGGGCCCCCTAGCGGCTCGGGGCTCCAAGCAGTTGCTTGGTTTGCCTGTTGACAAGGTGCGCCTCTGGGTGTTCAATCCAATAATGTCCCCAATGGACAAACAACAGCATGCGTGCCACATTCCTTCCAATGTATACAGCTTAATGTGCATAACACCAGCAAGCCTACCTGGCTTTTGAGTGCGTCTTCCGAGGCTGTGGCCTATTGATCGAAAGTCAGTGCAGTCTTCCGTCCTTTATCTCCGATGGTCCTTTCCCCCATTTGATCCTTGAAACGTCCGCAATGGCTTTCCTAATGCCCGGCTTCTTGTTGACAAAAATGTAGCGACTTGTATCCAAAAAGCCAAGCAGTCGCTGAGAGGCTAAGGTATGGGTGTAGCTGATTGTATGACGCGCTATACCAAGCAAAATATCCGCTGAGATCCAGATGCGTTTGACGGGTTTATTGAAAAAGGTAGTCCAACTTAATCCAGTAGTCCAGTAATAACTAGAAATGCAATTCCAAGGAATTACCAGTGCATGACAATGCTAAAGTTGTGATGTAAAATATCATGTATAGTTAAAACAGATAATACAGAGATGGTTACTACGGTGATGCTAGGATAGACATGGTGGTTGCATAGCTTAATAAAAGTTGATAGTTTAAAAGTAGACTGTTTAAAAGCTGAATGTAGATAGTTTAAAAGTTGTTGATATGTTAACATGCTAACCATGCTTCTAAGCTAACTTAGCTAACGTTTTCTAGCAGTTTTGCTAAAGATGCTAACTATGTTAGCAATGTTAACTATGCTAACCATGCTACTTAGCTAATCATTTTTAGTAGTTATGTTAACCATGCTAACTAGCTACAGTGGGTAGGAGTCATAGTTGATGACCAGTAAAAGTTACAATGGCTGAACAGTTAAAAAGTTTAGTAGTTTAAAGGGTTAAATTGTTTAACAGTGAAATATTGTAGTGAGTGTAGTGACTTTTACTTTGAAACAGTTTTTGGCAGAGGAAGCAGTTGAACAGGGTGTGTAGTCTTAATAGAGCCAGCAGAGAGGGTTAAAGCGGAGCGAGAGGCGCAAACGTTCGACAATTTCCGCGTTCAATTATTGCAAGGGGGAGGGGGGAAAATCCCCCTTTATGCAGACCAGAGTAAACCCTCGCTGCACTAATGTCAATGGAGACTTGTGGAATTTTACCAATAAATTGGTCATTATGTCTTTCTGGATTTGTTGAGGGTTTTTTAGAACATTTTGTCATAATCTGTAAGTGTTTGGGATCATTTCAAGCCTAAAAGTGTAATTTTAAAATAACTTAATATCAGACCATGCTGCTGCCAGTTACTGTCCAGTTGTTAGCATGCTAGCTAGCCTCTTAGCTAAGGTAACATTTTAAACAGAGAAGTGTAATTTCTTTGAAATGACAACTAGCTTAATAACATTACTGACATTAGTTAAAGTGGATAGTTTATACTCAAGCGAATTTGGAACAGTATATTAAGTTTAAGCGAAGTCCTTCAACTACTAGTCACTTGTTAGCGCATATCTGTATTGCCATAGCTACTCCCATCCACTTGTATGGCGTTTTAAGGTAGCGCTAGCTAACTAGCTAGCTCGGTACACATGACTAATTAAATTATTTATATCATGTCCTAAAGAATGATTTATTGGTATCATACATGATTATAGACAATGATATTGTGAACACAATTATGTTTATCTGTTCTTATTGCTTATTAAGAGAGAAAGTTTATTTAGTGACGTAAGGTGACACTCCCACTTATGCAGACCGGAACTGTCCCATTTTGCTCCCATAGTAATGAATTACGTTGCTCTATCTTGCTAGTAATCAAGGATCTTTGGAGCCCATAGACTGTATAGAACAATTAATTAAACAAAAACGAATGAAATATAATAACCCAAATATAAACCATTAAATTAGATTACTTAACATGACATAATAATCAGATTGTATATATTAAACACCTTCATGGCTCCTATACAGGCAGACAACTAAACAGACAGACACACACTTACAGCATGCAGACAGACACATACAGTATACAGACAGACAGACAAACACTTACAGTATACAGACATACATACATACAGACAGACAGGCACAGACACTTACAGTTTACATACAGATACAGGAATACAGTAGCAGACAGACAGATATACAGTATACATACAGACAGACAGACACTAGATACTAACAGTATACACATACAGACAGACAGACAGACACTTATACAGACAGGCAGACAGACATTTAGAGCATGCAGACAAACATGTACAGTGTACCGACAGACAGACAGACAGATAGACAGATGTCCTCTCCACCCCTGCACTCACGCATGACCTGCAGAACCAATAAGGTGAGCACTAGCAATAGCGCAAGTCTCATCTCTCTTCCCTCTCTTCTCTGTCTTCTCCCTCTTCTCTTCTCTTCTCCTCTCTTCTTTTCCTCTCTTCTCTTTTTTTCTCCTCTTTTCTTTTCTCCTGTCTTCTCTTCTCCTCTTCTTTTCTCCTGTCCTCTCTTCTCTTCTCTGTTCTCTCTCTGGGACACAGAAAACAGATAGAATCTGCAGCTTCTCTCCTCTCCCTCAGGTTGTGGACATATATAACCTGTGCTCTCTCTCTCTCTCTCTCTCTCTGACCGAGTGACCACAGTTCGTCAGACTGAAGAACTGTCTCTCTGACACTGTGATCGGCAGCACCGGAGCGCCACAGGGAACTGTGCTCTCTCCAGTCCTGTTCACCCTGTACACATCTGACTTCTGCTACAACACTAAGTCATGCCACATGCAGAAGTTTTCTGACGATACTGCAATTGTGGGGTGTATCAGGAACGGGCAGGAGGAGTACAGGAGCCCATGGTGGAGGACTTTGTGCAATGGTGCAAACTCAATCATCTTCAACTCAACACTTCAAAGACCAAGGAGATGGTGGTGGATTTCCGCAGGTCTAAGCCCACTCTGCTACCAGTCCACATTGATGGGGTCAATGTGGAGGTGGTTAGCACCTACAAGTATCTGGGTCTCCACCTGGACAATAAACTGGACTGGTCAGGCAACATTTGATGCACTCTACAAGAAAGGGCAGAGCAGGCTGTACTTCCTGAGGAGGCTGCGGTCCTTTAATGTGTGCAGTAAGCTCCTCAGGATGTTCTACCAGTCTGTTGTTGCCAGCGTCCTCTTCTATGCAGTAGTATGTTGGGGAGGAAGCACAAGGAAGAAGGATGCAGGGCGAATTGACAGGCTGGTAAGGAAAGCTGGCTCTGTAGTGGGAGCTGAACTGGAGTGCATCACTTCACTATCTGATAAAAGGACCCTGGACAAACTGATCAACATCTTGGACAATGACTGTCACCCACTCCACAGCACTATTGTTAAGCAGAAGAGCCTGATCAGCTGGAGACTTCGCTCACTGCCTTGCACAACTGACAGACTGAGAAAGTAATTTGTCCCCAGGGCCATTGAACTGTTCAATGCCTCACTTAAGGGAAGAGGAGAGATAGACTTCTCTGCATAGTCTGTCTGCCTCTTCACCCCCTCCATGTTTGGATACTGTCTGTCCACTAGTCACTTTTACCACTGTCTTTATGCCTCACTGTTTGCATACTATATTAGCACATTAGCACATATGCATAACCCCCCCCCCCCCCCTCCATGCCACAGCCGAACTGTGGCCACACTTATACATTTTCTTTAAATAGTTAAATATAGATATATAGACTTTACTTTATTTCTGCATTGTTGCACTGTTGGACTTACTCATTTGCACCATCACCATGACCACTATCACCATTGCACTACCACCATGACACTCATTCACACAGAGCACCTTAGAGCACCTTACCATACCTTACTATGCACAGAGAATCACAGGCTCAGTCCCTGCCTCAGTCATTGCAAGCGCCTCTGATTGATTAATCACCACTATGTGGATACTGTTTTTAGAATTGATTTAGATTAAGTGTTAGTTAGTATAATTTGTATTTTAGTATATTTAGCATATACTTTATCTTCAACTGTCCTTATTGCTCAGTTGTGTTTTTATATTATATACTTTAATTACTCTTTCTGCTGTTAAAGAATGTGTTTGTGTTGTCTGTATGCTGCTGAGACCTTGAATTTCCCCTGGGGATCAATAAAGTATCTATATCTATCTATCTCTCTCTCTCTCTCCTCAAATAAATATGCTTGGTTTCCAACCCTGTCCTTTACCTCTTTCACTAACATTGTGTGTGTGTGTGTGTTTTAACTAATGAAAGTCTATAAACACACTTCAGGTTCTAACCCTATGCTTTACTTATCCCATAGACCCTTAATTCTGACACACCCATATATTATTATACTTTTTCTTTTTTTTTTTGGGGGGGGGGGGGGGTGACCATGAGCATCCTTGGCGTCCAGACACACCTCTCCTGGTTCCTCAACACCTCAACCAAGCTGGTCATCTCCCGCGAATCGTGAAACATTACCTTGTCAGTAGATAGTTCTTTGCCTGTTGTTAATCCTTCAGCTCCACAATAAAAGCATTTTCATTGTGTACAAGGGCGATAAGCCACGAGAAGTTTGCAATTAGTAAAATATAAATAGTAAAATATAAATATATTGCGACTCTAGAGGGAGCTCTTGTCGCCAAAAATACCTAAACCTGCATAGTGCACCTTTAAGCAGTCTTGCTCAAAAGGCATACACATCTCTGCTCCAGGAAGCTGACTAGTTTGTCTGTGTCCAAATTGATAATCGCTTATGTCATTACATAATGCTTTTGAGGCATAAACAAAGTATTTTGAGCAAGATATGTGCTTCTGGAGGTAATCCACCACGTGGTGCATTTTGCCCTAATTGTTTTGAGAAATGCAAATGTTAATGATGATTCGAGAAATGGACCAAAGTGATTGAGATTTGATTTAAGTGCATCTCATACAGTATATGTGCTACTGGCTACAACAGTGTGGTGTATTTGAGTGCATCTCATATATGTGCTACAGGCTACAACAGTGTGGTGTATTTAAGTGCATCTCATATATGTGCTACTGGCTACAACAGTGTGGTGTATTTGAGTGCATCTCATATATGTGTTACTGGCTACAACAGTTTGTTGTGGGAGCTGCTCCACAGCTGACTGGAAGGCCCTGCACCATGTGGCAATAATAATAATAAGTATATATACTCTTTCATAGAATCATCACACTAAACACTGACCTAAAAATACAGAAACACACTTTTCACATTTAAAAACAAACCATAGCACAAGAAAATAAGGTTGAAAAATAGTCAAATGTTTACTTGGGATAAATATAGCATACCTCATATAAAGGAGAGGCACTCTAAATTAATCTAATATAAAAAAAAGAACAGATCAAATGGCATGCATCTTGAATTCAGTGTACACAGAATACATTATGAACTCAAGCCTAAAGTTGGTTACAGTTTTAGGGCTCAAGTTAGTTTGCATTACAGTTACACATATACAGTGCCTATAAAAAGAGTTAATATTTATGCAATCACTTATTTTGCATTATATATGTTTAATTAATTAACATTGCTTTGTAGAAATCTGCTTTCACTTTGACATTAAACAGGTTTTTTTATGTAAATTATTGTAAAAGAAAAGGGCCAAAATAAATTGATCAAGATTCCATTTATGAAAGCAGTAAAAGGGGAAATATTCAAGGGGGGAGAGGATACTTTTTATAGGCACTGCATGTATTGGTACAACAATGTATGGAGTATAAAATCCTTTTATTACACAGTTCAAAGAGGAAAGGCAGAACAGCATTTCATCATGATCGGCACTTTGTGTAGAAATGTACACTTGCACAGCAGGCTGGTCTAATAGCTACACTCTCTCTTCTTGCACCACTCAGGACAACAGTATACTACTTAATGGTATCATAATCGACCGGTATGGATTTTTTAGTGCCGATACCGATTTCTTTCCATCAGCCTTAGCCGATGACCGATACAGGCTGCCGATTTTCTTGAGCGGATATTTGGAGCCGATACTGCTTTTATTTTGCTCCCTCACTTTACATCATACAAATGACACATAATTACACAAATGATGTTAACAAATGTTATAAGTCTCAATTTAAAAAAGGAACATTTATTGAACTTATGGATGGGTGCACTGGATATGGTTAACTGTGCAAAATGCTTTCATCAAAATCTTACAACACAGCCTTGATGATGCATTGCTTGCTGACTATAAGACATAATTCAGGTCATCACAAAATGTCCTTTGTCAACACATTTAAATAATTTAAGAAAACAATAAGCCTGCATGGTTTAAATTTTTCTATGTCTATATTTTCCTAAAAAAGCTGCCAGATGTGTCAACCACAGAACATATATCAGCAGAAGAAAATAACGTGGCGTCAGATGTTTCTGTTCTAAACGGAATCAACGTCAAAAGGTATAAAACATCTCTCAAAGTTTTAAAATCTCTCCTTCTGGTAGCGCAGCACTCTCATATCGCTGTGATGCGTGTGTCCCACTGAGTGAGACAGACCAGACGCACAGACAAACTTCTGTTTGGTAGCTGACGAACCACCATTGAACTGGATTGATAATGATAAGGTTAGCAAACAGCTCTAAACAAGTAAGGCATACACGGTATGTCTGGTACATGGTAAACGTTAACACGAATTAATAGTCAACTACATATAACACGTCTCATTATTAAAGCTCTGATATCACTGCGATGGCAACTCCGCCCAGCTCGAAGGGAGAGGGGTAGGGAGACGCACACACCACACGCGTCCAAAACTCAGCCAGGTGGTCGCTGAATAAAACTCCCACAAATATCACGGAACAACGTCGGCATTACTTAATCATATGATTGACCAGTGTTCATAACAGCTACTGCATGCATACGGATAGCCTACAACTTAGCTATTTGCAGCTCCCTAAATACAATGGCAAGCAGTTTTATAGAAGAGGCATTCAGGGAGGCACACACACGCACACGCGCGCGCGCACACACACACAGGTGGTCGCTGAATAAAACTCCCACGAATACCACGGAACAACGTTGGTATTACTTAAACATCGATCCCTAGTGTGTTTAGAAGTAAGTGACTGGGTCCTGCTGGGTCTTGTCTTTCTGCAGGCTGTGGAGCTCCTTCTTAAGGCCAGCGTGGGGAAGGCTCTGGAACACACGGATGTGGATGTGGTCATCTCCACCCACATGCACCTGCAGGAGAAGACGAGAAGATTGGAGGGTCACACACACACACACACACACACACGATGGACATGCGCACACACAAAACACACACGCACAGACATGCGGCCACACACACACACACGATGCACATGCACACACACAAAACAAACACACACCTTGATGAAGTAGTTGGTTCCAGCCACCACTTGGGATGCGTAGTGTGTGGCTGTAAAGACGTCATACTTCTGTTCAGCTTTCTCTTCAACATGAGGCTTCATCTGAGAGAGGGGGAGAGACGAGCGAGGGATGAGAGAGAGGTGGGAGGGAGAGGACAGAGACAGACAGAGGGAGGGACGGAGAGAGATGGAGGATAAGAAGGGGGGTGAGAGATGGAGGGAGTGAGGTGGTGTGTGAGAGAGGAAGGGAGGAAGAGAGAGAGAGGTTAAGGTGGACAATGATAAGAAAGAGCCAGGAATCGTGTAGTATGCACTGTATGTATGCACTTGGTGTGGTGTGTGTGTGTGTGTGCGTGTAAGTTACTCTTCACATTCAGATTTACTTCCCCTTGCAGACGAGAAGAGAGGAGAAAATCAGAAAGATTGAAAAGAAAGTGAACGCCAAACTACAAGCCATCTCCAAACAATCAATTACACGTTACATATCCAATGACCTCTTCAGAGTGTGTGAGTGTGTGTGTGTGTGTGTGTGTGTCGTTGGGTGTGTGAGGGGTGTGTCGTTGGGTGTGTGAGGGGTGTATAGGGGGTGGGGATGTGTGTTTATGTACAGTATATCTTTAACAAACACACCCCATTATTTACAGACCTGCACCCATCTTGTGTACATACCCAAGGTAAGACTGGGTGAAGATTGATTGATTGAAAGCTTAAAGGCCCATGTGTGATTCCTCTAAACACACACACACACCTGAACAAATCTGAAATATTCCTAGCTCTGTGTTTGTGTTCAGATTCTTCTTCATATGTCCATACACTTCTTATTCATGAGGCACGTCTGAGTGACTGTGTGTGTGTGTGCTTTCATAAATGGCGTGCTTTCTCACAAAAGCATAGAATCACTGCTAAACTAACTAGCTGGCTATAATTAAGCATTCTCCTTCACCAACCCCACTGTGCGACTGCACTTCCTTTGGTTTTCAGAATGTTCATTATATCCATAGCCTAAGTATTTCTTCAGTGATTAGAATGCTACCACCTGAAACCAACAATCATGTAGACCTGTACGTGCGTGCTCTCTACCGTGCGCATGAAAACTGCTAGATTTGTTTAATTTGCCTACTTTCTATCTGTTTTCCTTTTGCGATCTCGTTTAGGCTATCTTGCTCGCGTAGCCTGGCGCTGATTTGTCGCTGTCGCTGACATTTGTCCATCTGCCAATGTTGGGGGGACAAACACCACCGTTTTGAAAGTTGACGGTGAAACGTCCCCCCTGTCTGTCTGTCCACCCACTACTAACTAACGCACCTGTCTGTCTGTCTGTCTGACGGAATGATGGAGAATAGAGAACTAGTAGGCTACGATAAACGCACGGAAGCGAACTTTTGCCTCTCAGTTCAGCTTACCTCGTCACAGATTGCCTGGATCTCAGGAGTGGCAGGTTTCTGCTCGCTGGTTCCTCCGCGCATCATCGGCATTTTGGCGAACTAAAGTGATTTCAATGCTAAAGAATTGATTGATACAACTGACAGTGTGAAGACGAGTGAAGACGCCCGCTTCCGTGTTTATGTACGCTCTCAACCTCATGTGACAGTGAGTCAGTCGTTGCAGACGACACCATTATTTGAGGTGGAACTGTGTTGAGAAACAATTTTCTATTTGTCTTGTATAACTATCTGTATGTCTAAAAACAAACTCAAGTTTTTTTGTGTAAGTAAATTACCATTTTTTTAGTCTGACGTTATATTCTACATGATTAAAAGCGTACACTGTCAATTTCATTGAAATACAACACCCCTATTAAAGGAATCGTAACTGAAACCACATGCATGAACTGCGTCCAATCCATAGACAGAAAAAAATCCAATCGTACTGAAATCACGCCCACTTTAGGAATGTTGCAGAGCTCTGCACTTAGCCTAACAACTGCTTGGAATTATGACTAATTATTAATATAGGGCCTACTTAGCTCACGGAAGCTTAATACAACCAAGTTTTTCAACTAAAGGTATCAAATGAACTGCTCTCTTTCTCAGGCCATTTAAATGGCAGTGATTCTCAAAAGGGACACAGGTCTACACACACACAAACACAAAACACAGGCCTGTGTGTGTGTGAGAGAGAGAGAGTGTGTGTGTGAACATGTAGAACATTTCGGAATAATCCTTGATGACTCATCAGTCAGTAACATGTAAAATGCACACACTCACACACACAAAACACAGGCCGCACACACACACAAAACACAGGGGAGAGAGAGTGTGTGTGTGTGTGTGTGTACGTGTGTGTGAACATGTACAACATTTCTGAATAATCCTTGATGACTCATCAGTCAGTAACATGTAAAACCTCTAAACAGATCCATCTTCTTGGGAAACCTTGTGCAGCAGCTTAGTTGGCCCTCTGCCTCTGCCTCGATCACTAAATCAAGGAAGTCGACCTGCCCTTGCGTTAGCTGTATCCTGCCAATCCATTAATCACGTAATGCATTACATAGCGCTTCTTCGGGAGAGTCTTCTAATAATAAATACACCCTAGTGGTCCGAGAGATCGCTCAGGACTTTGGAACTCATCTGTGCTTCCAGGACTTACCGTGCTGGCCAAAAGTATTGGCACCCATGCTAAAGTTGACTGAAAAGAGGAATATAAAATAATCTTTTGGAAATTGATCTTAATGCCTTAAGTGAAAAATGAGGAAATATCTAACCTTTAAGGACACCAATTTTCTTAGTGAATGAATAATGTAAATGTTCTTCCTTAAAATACAGGTGTCATAAGTATTGGCACCCCTATGTTAAATTCCCATAGAGACAGGCAGATTTTTATTTTTAAAGGCCAGTTATTTCATGGATCCAGAATACTGTGCATCCTGATAAAGTTACCTTGGCCTTTGGAATTAAAATAGCCCCACATCATCACATACCCTTCACCATACCTAGAGATTGGCATGGGTGTTATTTCAGTTAGCCTATTAGCTGGTTTGATTTGCATTGAGCTCAATGAGCATCAAACCAGCAATTCTACGGTTAATTGGAACGTGCATTAACCGTATGATGGACCACCCTGCTGTGTCGTGGTGTGGCTGGCACCCCAGTCATGTGTGCGATTGTGGTCACTGACCATACCTGCGCTGGTGCTGACTACCCCTCACCATGCCTTAGTTATGCTGCAATAGCATAGTGCTGTCATGGAGTTTTCATGTGTCATGCTGTACAACCCTTCTTCTCTCCCTCTCTCTCTCTCAACTCTCCCTCTTACCTCTTCTCTCTGTCTTGCTGTTCAACTCCCTCTTCTCCCCCTCCCTCTCTCTCTCAACTCTCCCTCCTACCTCTTCTCTCTGTCTTGCTGTTCAACTCCCTCTTCTCCCCCTCTCTCTCTCAACTCTCCCTCTTACCTCTTCTCTCTGTCTTGCTGTTCAACTCCCTCTTCTCCCTCTCTCTCTCTCAACTCTCCCTCCTACCTCTTCTCTCTGTCTTGCTGTTCAACTCCCTCTTCTCCCTCTCTCTCTCAACTCTCCCTCCTACCTCTTCTCTCTGTCTTGCTGTTCAACTCCCTCTTCTCCCCCTCTCTCTCAACTCTCCCTCTCTTGCCTTTTCTCTCTTAGTATAACACTATATGGTACCATTGATATACTTATTAATACTAACCATCAAGACTTATAATAATACTAACCCACTCTATATCTCTCTTTCTTCCCCCTTTACCTCACTGGTGAGGTAAACCATTACCAGTCATCAGCCATCCTTTTCTTTGGCCCTCATCGCACCTGAAGTCCCATCCCTATGACTGCCCTACCATCGCCTGTTGCTGTCTCCTTACCCGGACTCCTGGCCCGCGCAGCCTAGTGACCCGGACTCCTGGCCCGCGCAGCCTAGTGACCCGGACTCCTGGCCCGCGCAGCCTAGTGACCCACTCCTGGCCCGCGCAGCCTAGTGACCCACTCCTGGCCCGCGCAGCCTAGTGACCCACTCCTGGCCCGCGCAGCCTAGTGACCCGGGCTCCTGGCCCGCGCAGCCTAGTGACCCGGACTCCTGGCCCTACGACGACTCCTAATCCCTTTCCCTTTCTGACACTAAATAGGATTCATGCATCATCATACTGGATATGTAACCATCCTACCTCTTTGTAACATATACCTCAGGTGGCTTTAAACACCATGTTCTATTCTCTACACCTAATTAACCTTTCATTTATCATTTACAGACTTTACTGCCCTGTAACTGACCCTAGGCAGATGGGTCAGGCCCTTGAGTCGTGGATCTGTTCGAGGTTTCTTCCTGTATGTGTCTCCAATTCTAGGGAGTTTTTCCTCGCCCCTGTTACTCATGGGCTCTCTCTGAATGTTTCAACACTCTAAAGCACCATGAGACATGTGTAATGTTTTGGTAGCCTAGAAATCTAGACGCACCCTAGCAGCAGCAAATGTAATTTGCAGCCAGGGTAGTCTAGCAACTCTCCGTTGGCTTGCGAGCTGGAAAAATTCAACTTCAATCAGGCCAATCACATTGTGTATAGAGTCGGCGACGGATGGATGATGCTGCTGGCGAACAGCGGTCTTTGAATCGCGACTCGAGTTAAGCTTTTTTTAAATTGGCAAAAGTTTGATAAACTAGCCAACTAGTTCTGCTGGTGGGTAAATGCATGGGACTCATGAGTTGCGCTATCCTATTGCGTGCAGAGGAAATTTGAAAGACAACCGTTTATCCCGCCCCTCGGATTGAGCACCCAGACCCTACATCTTGATGTGAGTCTGGCTTGTCAGACTAATGTTTTGGCGCTCTATAAGTGAAATTAAATTGAAATTGAAATTGAAATATATACAGATAAAAACAAAATTATTCATTAGCCTGGGTGTTCCCATGCTGCCTTGCGCGCGATTTGATTCACGCTGCTAAGGCAGCCTGGAGACCATGGAGCAAATTTTCGCCTGAGGTAGGGGACCAATCACAGAACAAGGGGGAAAGCAAGACAATGATGAGCTATGCACAGACGCATTTGATAGACGTCCGTGGCACCCAATAAACGGATCTGGGAATTTTTTTCAAATACGAGAAAATTAACGTTTGGTTCCCAGACCACGGGTGTGTTCGAAACGGGTAAAGTTGCTGCCTTTTAAGATATCTAACTGGGGAGCAAGGCAGCAAGTGCGGTTCGAAACCGAAAAAACAAATTCTGCTGCCTTTTAAGATATCTTAGAATTCCCAAATAACGGTCATTTTTGAAGGCAGCATCGATGCACACTTCATGCTGCCTCCTACCCATAATCCCTTGCGGCAACGTCTGAAACAGCTGTGAAAGGTAAACAAACATGGCGGATGACATCGGTAATGGCTGCTGAATCTGTTTAAAATGTCATTTGTGTGATCTTATTTTGCTTAGATTTGCAGATTAGAACATATAGAAATAAACAATTTACTATCTGATTATGCCATTGTTGTAACCATTAATAGCGTCTGGTCTGATATATCTGCCGGCCGTAAAACTAATTTATACCGTTAGCCTGCTAGCTTACGTAAGCTAATTTAGTTTAACGTCAGGCCTTTGCTAACGTCATACCGTAGTGTTAACCAAAGATTCTAGAGTGCTACGCTCATTTTTAAAAGATGCATTTAATCCAAAGTCATGTCTAGTGAGACAGCTCTCTATGTAGGGAGGGAGGCAGTAGGCAGCTGTCTCCCGTTTGGAACACACCACGTCTCATTGAGAAGTGGTGGCGCTAGCCAGGCTAATTATTCATACCCCTGACAAATATTGATTTAATGTTGATTTTCTCTTAACAATATGTTTGTTCTGACTATGACACTGTCACATGCCAAAAGGTTACAAAAGGTAGACAAGATCTTTTGTTAACATTTTTATGAAAAATGGCATGTCCAAAATTATTCATACCCTTTTTAGATAATCAATGGAAACATCTTTATTTGCCATCAAAGCTCTCAAAATGGTTCTTATAATACCTACCAAGCCTCTCCACAACGATTCTAGACCGTACATTTTTTATGACAGGTTTGGACTGCAGACAGACCATTTTAGCACCTGGAATTTTCATCTATGGAGAACTACTGTTTAAATACTATGTGCAGAATTCATTTTGGCAATTGGCAATATTCACATTCACATATACAGTACATATGTGGGGAAGAAGTGGGATGGTTTGCTGGGAGGCCATCGGAGACTTGCCCAGAGTATGAGCCATATTAGGGCCCCCAGAGTCTGACCCCTGACTCCTGTGTGATGGACCCAGAAATGAGTTGGACACTAGTGTGTGGGGCACCTTAGGATGGCAGAAGTACACTGGAGGAATGCTTGGATGGATAATCGTATGTGTGAATGCATTTTCAACTAATGCAAATTAAAATTCAAATTACATGTGCCATTGGGGTCATTAGTTTGTCATATCAGACTTACCAATTGCGTGTTGTGCGTTTGTGTAATGTAAATGCACCTAAAAGGTTCTCATTACTAGCCTGACGAGCCAGACCCACATTAAAATGTAGGGTCTGGGCACTCACTGTTCGCAGTGCTCAGTCCGAGGGGCGGGATAATCGGTTGTCTTTCAAATTCCCTCTGCAGGCAATAGGACAGCGCTATGAGTCCCATGCGTTTCCCACCAGCGGAGCTAGTTGGCTAGTTCAAACTTTTGCCAACTTAATAAAAGCTTAACTCGTGTCACACTGTTCGCCAACAGCAACATCCATCTTTTCAAGTAGCAGAGAATTTAAGCCAAACCGTTGCAACTCTGCCATGAATCATTATGTTAAGCCCGCCTAACGACTCTATACAGGATTTGATTGGCCTGATAGAAGTTTAATTTTTCGAGCTCGCAAGCCAACGGAGAGTTACTAGACTAGCCCTGGAAGCAAATGTAATTTGCTGCCGCTAGGGTGCGTCTAGATTTCTAGGCTATCTCATTACCCTATTAGCCTAAACATTGCTTCTAAGTCTGACTCAAAGTCACATTGCACCTCTAAGATCGACTATCTTTTATTATTTAATAAAAAAAAAACCTATGCCTTAAAGGAACCATATGTAAGATTGTGGCAAAAACTGGTTCTGCAATCAGTTTCAAATTACTGTAGAGCGGTGTATCCCTTCCCCCTCCCCGCTGACTCGAGGTTGCCAACCCAGATGCCGAAACATTATTGACTTTGTGATTAGTAGATAGGTGGAGGGTGGCGCATCAGGCCAAAACACAACATGACATGACAAAACACAACATCAACATCAGTTGAGGGCTGCAACTTCACTTTTTAAATGACAATATCCTGGCCGGACTACTGTTGTCAGTGATATAAGTATTGGAAATGAACATGATTTCTTAATGTCTAGTGACATATCAGGGCCATTTTATGATTAATTGAAATACATTTCTTACATACGGTTCCTTTAAGCATGGACATTGGTTTAGAATCAGGAGGTTGTCCACAAGCAAAACATTTAATAAAAGTTGTTTTAATGAATGTATGTTAAAACATCTTTCTTTATCTATCTAAATTGAAAGACTATTTAACTATTTGATTATTAGCAACATAAACATATTATCTGCAAAAAATGATCAAATATAACTAAAAATATAGTTGTTGTGCTTTTTATCTCACCCACATAATTGTGACATCCCCAGAAAGCCAAGTATAGGCCCTCTTGAGAGTGTAGTAGGACTCAAATAGGCTAGATGAATTATTAGACTATTCCCTCACAGATGACAAAAATCAATTGCCAGGCTTGGTCTCCACCTACTGGTAATGCCGCATATTACACTTCTCTCTTGAATCTTTCTCTCGTTTACTATTTGCTCAAATAAACTCTCTCTAGTATCAAATTATTTTCTGTGTGTGAGTGTAACCCTACTCGTGATCTGTCCGAAGTCATCATGCATTTCGGACAATGTCCCTGACTCACCGCCCTGTCACTGTGTATGCTGCGATGGTTCGGGTACGTTTTGTCTGGTTCATGCCATCACGCACGTAGCAGCCTGGAAGCCGGATGACGAAATGACGCAATATTAAATCCTGGGCGGTAGCCTACTGATGAAAGTGTCAAACTATATTCGTTGGGAGCAGTTAAACACTTTAACTAAAGGTGTCACAATGAAAGTAATATCACGGTTATTGCTGACCTTTTTGGTATGTATTGCCCAAAATAGCGTCCACTGCAAAGAAGAGAAAGAATGTGAAGTCTGCGAAGGGAAGCTACAAAGTTTATGTCAAGGGGACAACTTCGAAACATCCTCCACAGGTGGGTCTATCGTCTCTGTTCGAGCTACTTAAGTAGTAGGCTATTATTTTGTCTGGGAAAGGTAGTTCAGTTAAGAGAGAGAGCGAGAGAGAGAAATGTCGTGCTTTCATTTAGGTATTGGAAATAAAATAGCCATAATCATAATCTCCTGGCTCTGCTAAAAATTTCTCTAGGCTATGTGTAAGAATGAGCCTGTTAGGCACCAAGGCTACCATCACTTCCTTCCCCTTTCTGCCCTTGAAGTGCTGTGATTCAGGTGATCACTAAACAGAACAGAAATCTTGGAGTCTCTCTGTGTTTGGATACTTTTGCATTTATTTGTTGTGATGATAGAAGAGATAGATAGCCTAGATAAATGGATGTATAAATGGATATAGATCGAAAGGTAAAGATAGACACTTTATTAATGTTGAAGGAAATTGCCATCCATAAAATAGTAGTGGTAATAGTTATGACATAAACCATAGTTTATTCATCAGAAATCCGGGACTGATGTTATAAACTAAACTTCTCATACACTTTGTGTGTGCGTGTGTGTGTATGTGGTGTGTGTGTGTTAGTCTCCATTTCAGAGCTGAGGTGTTTGTTAGCTGAGCGTAAAGTGAGACTCTTTGATGTCCGCGAGCCTGATGAGTTTGCAGAGGGACACATACCTACAGCTATCAACGTACCATGTGAGTCATTCTCTCTCTCGCATTCACACACACACAAACACACAAGGGTGGGAGTCTACACTCTTGAATGAGGTACTGAGCCATATCGCCTTGAAAGGCCTGGCACGATTGACACTTGGAGACATTTTGAGACATTTATAACTTTTTTTTCTCCCAATGTAATCTGCATTTTTGCTGTCAGTGACCGTACTGAAGACCCCAAGAACTGCTCTTGCACCTTTCTCAAAACTGTAGTCTAAATTGAATCAATGTAAACATGCACTTAGCTCAAACACAGTTTTTTTTTCATGTTAAATTTTTTTTTTATACGGGCAAGGTAGTGTTTTGAGGTAGTTTTCTCTTGTTGAGGTAGTTTTCTCTTGTTTGGTGGGTGTGTCAGTGGTGCTGTCGGATCAGCGTGGACATGTAGAACCCGCTGTATTAAAAAGGCAGTAAGCGCAGCTTATCAACCTGGCATTTACAGGTGAAAGATAAAAATGGAAAGATGTTACGCTGAGGAAGGGATTGTCCCGAAATGTCAGGTTGAATGAAAAGTTGAAAAGAAAAGAAAACTTATATTCAGATTGATTTCATCAGGCTCAGAATAAATTTAGAAAAGAAAGCAAACAATGGCATTCTCAGAGTAACCTGACTCTCGCCAGATGAATTTCGTTCCGCCTAGCTCCACTCATCCATCTGGGATCGATCCATTGGAGAGGTGTTTCAGAAGGCTGGGCCTTATCAAAAATCCTTGCATATGCACTTGTCCGTCATCTATTGACGTGCTACTTCAACCACTCACATCAAAGCCAACCCGTGATGCTGAGAACAGTCGCTTCTACGCTACGTCACATCTATGAAACTCCCGCCCTGCGTCCTGATTGGCTCTACCATAAAATCTGGTGCCAAAATCACTCTCAACGGAAGCGATCCCAGATGGATGTGAGTGGAGCTAGGCAGAACGAAATTAATCTGGCGAGAGTAAGGTTATTTTCAGAGTGCTTGCATGAACAACAGTGTTCAACGCCCCACAGTTTGCTTTGAATCACTTTGCAACGTTTTGCAGGAGAGTTGGGGTGGGATGTTTGTACAGTAGCCTCAGGATAGTTCTCTTGTGATGCTTGTTAGAGTACCAGCCTTAAGGGGCTGGCATGATACTGCATCTGCGTTCTGCGCACACGATGATAGCAAGTGTGTGACGAGAATTGCGTCAACGCGGCATGCCTCCAAATCTTGTGTGACCCCGCATCTGCGCAAAGAGAGCATTGAATGCGCATGTGTAAAACACGTGTAAAGTTATCTGTGATGCTTATTGGAGTAACAGCCTTACTGTAGGATAGTTCTCTCTGATGCTTATTGGAGTAACTGCCTTAGGATAGTTCTCTCTGATGCTTATTGGAGTAACTGTCGTTGGCTCTTGAAACTGAACTACTGATTCCGCTTGTGCAGTGGGCGAGCTGAAGCAGGCATTCGGGCTGACTCCAGATCAGTTTGCGGCGCGCTACGGCACACAGCTGCCCCCCCCGGACGCTACTAATGTGGTGCTCTACTGCCAGAGGGGGCGGCGTAGTGCAGAGGCTCTGGACATCATCTGTGGACTGGGCTACCACAGGTAACACACAAACACAGCTACATATACACACACACACACACACACACGTCCTTGACAGTGAGGGGCGGGGGGGGAGCAAACACACACACATGGGGGATTGTGTATGAGGGATGTTCTGGATGCAGGTAATACTCACACAAACACAAACACACACAAGTACGCACATATTGAATTGGGGGAGGGGCAGGGGGCTGTATGTTAGTGATGCTCTGGACGCAGTTTGTCAAATTCCCTCTTTCTCTCTCTCTTCTTAGGGCCCGTCATTATGCAGGTGGCTACAGTGTGTGGTCTCAGCATGAAACATTGTGAGGGCCACAATAAACTGTGTGTGTGTGTGTCACAAAAGAGAGTATATCTAATCAAATACCAGCAACCAGTAATTACACATGTACATTAAGGAACACACACACATGGAGAAGTGCTCAAATGTCTTTTCAGGACGCTTTAATATAAAAATGTTCTTCAGCAATACTCAGTATTATATAGTTTTTTTAATCATCAGGGATATTTTGTATAATCAAAGATTATAATTGTTTTAGTCATCAGAGATATTTTGTTGTATTTAAATCAAATACTAACCATGTTTTTGCCTGAGGAAATGAAAATACTATTTATTGGAATCGGATGGAAGTGATTGTGTGTGCAAGACAATAGAATGAATAAACTTGGAAAGAGTCTTGATAATGAAACAATAAAAGGATACATGTTATTTATCGTGTGTGTGTGTGTGTGTGAGGTCAGCCAAGCTTTGAGCACAGTGGTGTGCGTGTGTGGTTAACAAGCTATCTGAACCTCAAGCATAGTGTGTGTGTGTGTGTGTGTGCATGTGCGGTTAACGAGCTAGCTGAACCTCAAGCATAGTGTGTGTGTCTGTGTGTGTGTGTGTGTGTGTGTGGTTAACAAGCTAACAGCACATCAAGCATACTGTGTTTTAAGAGCTGTAGATTGTTTCCATGCCCTACTGAGGACCATTATGTGGTTTGTTAGCATGTGAGTGTATGTGTGTGTTTCTGCATGTGAGTGTGTGTATGCATGTCAGTGTGTGTGTGTGTGTGTATTTGTTTCTGCATATGAGTGTGTGCGTATGCATGTGAGTGTATGTGTGTGTATGCCTGAGTGTTAACAGGCTAGCAGGTGAGCACAGCCGTTTGTGTGTCTATATGCAGCTAGCCGTGTACCGATGTTATTACCGGTATGTATGTGCGGGGTGAGCATGTGTGTGTGTGTGACATGTTTAAGGGTCAGGACACAGAGACGTTTTGGTAATCAATGTCCTCTTCATCATCATCATCATCATCATTCTCCTCTGCACCCTTGATGTACTCCTCTTCCGTGTCATCCTGACCTTTTGGGACGCTCCCTTGGTGCACTGATACGTTGACGTAGTCCCGGAGCTGGACTCTGCGCTTCTAGGAGAGAAATCAGGACACAGGATTGGATAACTTTTACTGTACTGTATATAATCAAACTGATTAATGTACTTGAATCAAAACACAGGATTAGGTGATTGTGTCTTAGTATGTATTGAGTTGGGATATCCCATAACTACAAGGAGAAGGTTCCAGTGCGAACTCAGAGAATGGAGTCAGAAGCTTTATAACGAGGAAACACAGTGCTCAAAGAATCCTCCATAGAAATGCATGGGGTTAGTTCGTAACGGCAATATGGCAGAAGTCTCTACACATATCCTGCCCCTTCCCATTCACTTAAATAGGAAAATAGCTGCCCGATAACTGACCAAAGTGCATTACAAGATGGCCTGCGAGTAGGGGGGACTTGAGGACTTGCCGGATAGCAAATCAGACTCACCTTACAAACAATCACAGTCGTCACGACAACCACCAACACTAGAGCACACGCAACGCCTCCCAAGATGTATACGATCTGTAGAGGAAGGCCTGGAAGGCCACACACACACACACACACATTCATATTGGTCATATTCGTTAACTGGTCTAACACTCGTATTACTATGATATAAAACTATATACATCCATAATTGATAAGATAAAAGCATAATATTGCATGCAATATGTGTACACCACGTGACATTTTTAAACTCACAAACTACAAATCACACCTGTACACTTAGGACTGCTAAGATAAAAAAAAAAAAATCACATGACAATTTTAACCTCAACTGACAAATCACAGATCAGACAGCTTCACATTATTTTACATACAGCCTGAAATACATGTTATAGTGGAGCCTACAGTTACTGCTGAGTCTTGAGAGAATGTTTAGCTGTAGGATCCTTGTGATGAACTTAAAACTAGAACTAAAATGAGTCAGTGTGTTCAGCATGGGTGTGTGGAAAGACACAAAACACACTGAATACACTCAGCTCTCGGGCCTTTAATACACAGAACAGAAGCTACTGATTTCCACAACAACACACACACACAGTCACAGTCCAACAGCGTGGGGCAACACACACACACACACACACACACAGTAATACACACACTTCTTGCAGACCCCGTCCCTTACCAAACAGCGTAAGGCAACACACACACACATACACACACACACACACACACACACACACACACACACACACACACACACACACACTTCTTGCAGACCTAGTCCCTTACCAAACAGTGTGGGTCTTTGAGAAGCTGTGTGGTCTGCCTCTTCACTCAGATGCACTTCTGCCTGCAGCACTCCATCAGGGAACACGTTCAGCTGTTTGGGATTGAAGTCAGGAAAGCTGAAATAAACCCACTGGCCACCTGCTCACACCTCCACCACTCCCTCCATGCCCAAGTGCTCCTATCCCTCCTTCCAATGCCCCTCTTCATCCCTCCCTCCCTCCAGTGTCTCTATCTATCCCTCTCTCCACCACTCTAATGCCCCTCTTCATCCCTCCATCCCTCCCTCTCTGTATCCATCCCTCCCTCCAATGCCCCAATCTTTCATTCCCTTCCTCCATCCAATACCCCTCTCTATCCCTCCCACTCCTCCATCCAATGCCCCTCTCTATCCCTCCCTCCCTCTCCTCCTCTAATACCCCTCTCTATCCCTCCCTCTCCTCCTCTAATGCCCCTCTCTATCCCTCGCTCCCTCTCTGCCCCTTCCTCACCCCTGGTTCTCTCTCTACCCACCTTGCAGCAGTACAACCCAAAGTCCTCCATGCTCACGTTCCTCAGGGTGAAGCTGCTGGCTGTCGTCATGGTGACACGTCCCTGGTAGGTGTCGCTGAGTGACAGATTTGCCCCCGAGGGCATGAAGACGAGAATCTTCTTGGGCGCCACCCCACGGTCACACCGGGTCCACTCCACGGTGATGATGTGGGAGCTGTCATGAACCTCACAGTGGCCCTGGCAGTGAGGTTGCTCCCGGTTACTACCCTGGAGGGAGACTGACCTCTCCCTCCTGAGAGGAGACTGACCACCTTGGACCCCTGAGCCTGGGACGGACGTGAGTTAAAGTATGTTACGCAAGTTAATGTCCCGTTGGTGTAATAATAATTAAAAATGAAATATAAAGTAGTATCGTGGTGTAATAATAATTAAAAGTTAGATATAAACCAGTTAGTATGGTGTAAGAAGAATTAAGCCTAAGTTCGTATCGTGGTGTAATTGTTAGAAGGCCGAGGACCTTAGCCCAAAATGGAAACCTTCACACCTGGACACCTGGCTGCACCCAAATCTCTGTTTCTCAAGGTCATCGAATACAGTCGGTACGAAGAAAAAAAACAAAGAAACAATCGATGCTACCTATCTTGAGTTGCTGCAACTAACAGCTAGAGCAGCCAGGCAGCTACAGTGCTACACTCTGGGGCCATCTTTAAAATCGTGATTGCTGTTAGCTGCAGCAACTCGAGTCAGGTAGTACTCCTTTCTTTTATTTTTTGTAAGAGCACTCGGTGACCTTGAGAAACAGAGATCCATGTAAGAAATTGCTGGAGTTTTCCTTTGATGTTCCATAGGTGTAATAATTAAAAGTTAGATATGAAGTCAGTTAGTATCTGATTGGTGTAAGAAGAATTAAAAGTTAGATATGAAGTCAGTTAGTATCTGATTGGTGTAATCATGATTAAAAGTTACATGTAAAATAGGCCTACTGTTAATGTGTTTGGTTGTAATTCTAATTAAAAGTTAATTATAAATTAAGTTAATGTCCGGTTGTAGTTGTCATAATAAGTTCAATATAAAGTAAGTTTGTATCTGGTTGGTGTAATAATAATTAAAAGTAAAAAAAATAAATAATGCAATGCAAGTTAGTACCTGATTGCTGTAATAGATTTAAAAGTTAGATATAAAGTAAATTAATGTCCAGTTGGATTAAAGTTATTTTTGAAGTGCATTTCTGCACCTGTCTGACCAAACAGTTCACAAAACCTTGGTTGTTGGTTTTATATACATTATAAAATAACTAATGAGAAATCATTTAGTTGTTAGTAGCAGCTAGTCTGTGTGAAAGTTTCCACCATGTTTCAGCAAGTGAAGTTTTCAGTTACACACATAGTCTGAGGTTTTGGGGTCAGAGCTCTGAGAAACTTCTGGTCAACAGGCAGCTGTGAGACGTTTGCATGCTGGCATGCTGTGGATCAGTTTAAATCATTTCCTGGCTAAAGTCATCTCACATACGTGTCCCTAACAGAGGCCATAGACATGACACAAGTCCTACTGAGTTTGACGGTCTTAACTTGGCCACACACTTTCAGTTGCTATTTACAGGTGTGATTTCTGCTCTCTAAAGTGAAAACCTAAATTATCTGTTCAGATGAAAACATTTCTTGGCTTTGATGACTAACTCACAGCAGGCCGAGAGCAAACGGTTCATCAGTAGCAGGCTTGGTACTGTTCATCAGTTCAACAGGCCTACAGTGGCTAAAAGTCAGCTCGGTTGGATCTGATTAAACAAAGCATCTCAGCCAGAGGATATATTTCAGTGTTATTGCTATTGCCAAAAAATGTGCCAAATAGAAAAATATACATTTTTTCCACCAAATTATAATTTTTAATCCGAGGATGAAACTACTCAACTGCAACTGCTATTTTACAAACCAGTAAACCCTGTATGATGTATCTAAATGCCTGAGATGTAGAATGTAAAGTTGTGAGAGAGGTTTTCAGAGCCTACTGTAACAGCAGACCAGTACGATGACCTTCACCCATGTCCACCTCAGACAGACATCATCCTCTGGACCTTCACCATAGCCAGCCATCACTCAGCCTGGTCCGAGACTTCTGTGTGTGTGTGTGTGTGTGTGTGTGTGTGTGTGTGTGTGTGTGTGTGTGTTTGTGTGCGTGTGTCAAAGTCAAAGTCAAAGTCAAAGTCAGCTTTATTGTCAATTTCTTCACATGTTCCAGACATACAAAGAGATCGAAATTACGTTTCTCACTATCCCACGGTGAAGACAAGACATATTTTTCCAATTTAAGTCCACAGACAAACATAACATTCAAGTAAACAAAAAAGTAAGTAAATAAGTAAATAAGAGGGCACATATAATAATGAAAAAATAAGAGCAGCAAAATTTGGTTGAAATTGTGCATAGACAGTCAATAAAATACTAGTGCAAAGTCAGGCCAATAAAAGGCTTGGGTAGTTCTGTTTGACCTAAGTAATAAAGAAAGTGGCATAGTGGTGCAAGTTATGTAAGAGCAGCAGAAGTGTTGTGTTTTCAGGACAACAACACCAAGTTGTAAAGTGTACAAGTGTGCAAGTGTGCAAGTGGAGTAGTGCAGGCGGCCATTGTGGGTCCAATGTCCAGGATGTTATGTAGCTGAGGGTGGAGGGGGGAGAGGAGGGAGAGAGTTCAGCATCCTTACAGCTTGGTGTATGAAGCTGTTGGTGAGTCTGGTAGTGCGGGAGCGCAGGCTTCTGTACCTCTTCCCAGAGGGCAGTAGATCAAACAGATTGTGAGCGGGGTGACTTGCATCACTCACAATTTTGGTCGCCTTGCGGGTGAGCCCTATTTAATATATAATAATAATATAATAATAATAATATAATAATATAATAGGTGCGGGTCTATTTATGAGCAAAACCTCTTCCTGAAACTCTTTGAGGTTGTATGTATGCCGAGAGCCACAATGGTGTGTGTTTGTTGTTTATATAGCATCTTCAACCTAAAATAGTGAACAAAGAGAAAAGGCTACAGGAATCATTGCATTTCACAAACAGCACATTAAAAATACCACGACTCACACAACGCAGCTCTTGTTGGCAATCTAAACACACATCCAATAGAAGGGAGAACAGAGAAAGAAAGGAAGAGAACATTTGAAGAGCAATTGTTCACTTTTTCTTCCTAGAGTCTGTCTCAGTTCATCCTGTGTCTCGTTTTTTAGACACACTTTACAAACCGGTGGTGTGGGATTGTATTGTTTGAGTGACAGGTTTCAGAAATGATATGGCATGATTTTGTGTCTAAGCAGTTTAAAAAGAACGTTTTCAATGTACAGTGCAAACCTGTATTGGTAAAAGATAATATTTCTTAGATAAATATAACTTAAATATAACTTAGTTCCACAATGAAGACAATGAGGGGGAAATCCTCATAAACAAATAAATATATTTTTTTATATTTATTTTATTTTTTCAAATAAAAACACACATGCTACAATAATTGGCACCCCTGCATATAAGTAAGTGATAATGTAATGTAATAATCGCCCGATAGGGACTGAAGGGACTAATTTTCCCAATAATGACCGGCGTTCTATACATTATCCCACTTATTACACGGCTACTTGCCAAACGAAACAATAAACATGTGTTGATATGTAATATGAAAGATGTAAATTAGAAGCACAAAGCCCATTTTCCTTGACAGCGGTCTGTTGTTGAGAATTAGCAGATCACCGAACGTTGGGAAGGCCCATTCAAGTGAATGGAGCATTCTGCAGCACTCTGAAGAGCCGTGTAATAATTTGTAGTAGCGCCTACTATATTTTTGAGTCTTCTCTTATAACATCTTATAAAGTTGGAGAATACAAAGCAGGAGACTTGAGAGCATTCATCTTCACAGAATATGTCCAAATCATCTAGATTCTTAGGGCCTCTCTTGTGCATTCTCCTCTTGAGACCACTTTTTGGGGCAGCCGTGGCCTACTGGTTAGCACTTCGGACCTGTAACCGGAGGGTTGCCGGTTCGAACCCCGACCAGTAGGCACGGCTGAAGTGCCCTTGAGCAAGGCACCTAACCCCTCACTGCTCCCCGAGCGCCGCTGTTGATACAGGCAGCTCACTGCGCGGGGATTAGTGTGTGCTTCACCTCACTTTTAATTAATACCAAATGTACTGTATGGGGGTGGGGTTTCGGGAACTTCCCCTTTCTCTTCCTTGGTTGTTGGTTTTATATACATTATAAAATAACTAAAAAGAAATCAAATGTTTTGGCATTTAGTTGCCAGTAGCAGCCGATTTGAAAGTGTCCACCATGTTTCAGCGTGCAAAGCTTTCAGTTACACTAAGTGCATTGTCTCTGGGGTTTTGGGGCCAAAACTCTAAGAAACTTTTGGTCAACAGGCAGCTAGCATGCTGTGGATCAGTTTAAATAATTTCCTGGCTAAAGTTATCTTACATAGACGCCCCTAATAGTCCATAGACATGTCAAAAGTCCTACTGAGATCGACGGTCCTAACTTGGCAACACACTTTGAGTTGCTATTTGTCGGAGCAATCTCTGCTTTTTAAAGTGAAAACCTGATTTATCTGTTCAGATGAAAATAGCTCCTCGGCTTTGATAGCCAACTCACAGCAGGCCTGTTAATTTTTAGTAGCCTATATTCGAACCTATCCATAACCCTTTTTTGCTATTTGACTCATCATTTCACATACAAAAATATAAATAATGTCAGACAGCAAATTAGTAATTATTTAAAAATATATATAATAATTTTGAAAAATCTATCTCCTGCCAGCAGGGGGTGCTGCAGCACCCTCAGCACCCCCCTTTAATACAGATACATTACAGATAATACAATACTTTTTTTCTCTGAAAGTAGTAGTAATTGTAGGATAGGACACTGGTTAAGGTGTTGAACTAGAAATTGTGCGACCTGGGATCGATCCTTACCTCGAGATAGCCTAATATTTCGCAGATCACCTTCTACTTCATTTGTTACAAAGAGAGAAAATATTTCACTCGAAGGAAGTTGCTCTTTGGGACACTGGGCAAGGCGTTATTTTCACAGATCGCCTAGCTACTACTTGGTTAGGCTACAAAGAGAGGAAATATTTCAACATGGGAATCGCTTGTATTCCCCAATGCCTGTACTTATGAACGTATCAAGCATTTGCGGACCAAATGGCGCTTTTTGTATTAGGAATTTTTATGTGTTGTATTTTTATTGACTAGTAGGTGTCCTAGGGTGCATTCAAAGCCTCGAGAAATTAACCACTTTTCAACACATTTGGCTGGAAAGCTTCAAGGTTTCAAGAAGCTTCATCTCGCCATCACTAGCTGTTGGAGCTGATAAATCATAACTGCTCAGTCAGTGTCAGGATACTGAAGATAGGTCCCACGCACAAGACTCATTCAGACAGAAAACACACTTTACTGATTTACAAAATTGACAAACTTACAAGACAGACCTCAGGATGAACAGAGAGACGATCTGAAAAGGACAGAGAAGTGGGGGTGGCAGAAATACACAGACTAATTAACAGAAAGACAGCGGACTGGACCAGACTAACAAGACAATAACAGGGAACAGGTGTGAGCAGAAACGGAGGGAAACTAACAGGAAGACAGGAGAGACAGAAAGTGCAGACCATATAAGGGAAAAGGGGTGGAGACAATCACATGACAGCAGACAGGTAAACACAGAGCACATGACCGAAAACAATACACAGAATGGCCAACAGGGTGGCACAGAGTCAACAGTCCAGGCCAGATCCTGACAGTCAGAGGATATCAGTGATATAGTCCTTAAAGGTTGGATTTTTATTCATTTTTTAATTAAGACATTAAGATCAATTTCTAACAGATGATTTTATATTCCTCTTTTTAGTCAACTTTAGCATGGGTTCAAATACTTATTCTCCCCACTGTATATACCAAAAATTATACCAAATACCAATTTATATACTGTACATGTAATAACACATTTTATCCACCAACAAATGAGGTTTAGGGTTTAGGTTCATCCTCACTTATCTATCCATTACATGTGAATTATATTGCAAGGACCAATGTTCCCAGAGCAGCATCGGGTTAAGACAGTGGAAGCCGGGGAATTGAACACACAAATTCTCAGACTAATGCAAGCTAGCCCTGCTCCCTAACCATGACACTACCACCACCCAGATGTTGACAGTAACCTACCGTAACAGCAGACCAGTACAATGACCTTCACCCATGTCCACCTCAGACAGACATCGTCCTCTGGACCCTTGCCACAGCCAGCCATCACTCAGCCTGGTCCGAGACGTGTGTGTGTGTGTGTGTGTGTGTGTGTGTGTGTGTGTGTGTGTGTGTGTGTGAGTGTGTGTGTATATTTATGAGCAAAACCTCTTCCTGCAACTCTTCAAGGTTGCATGTATGCCGAAAACCACAAATCTGTATGTGTGTGTTTGCTGTTTTTTTTTTTTAAGTATATTTTTTGGGCTTTTTGCCTTTATTCGGATAGGACAGTGAAGATAGACAGAAAGGAGTGGGAGAGAGAGATGGGGTGGGATCAGGACATGACCGCAGGCCGGACCGGAGTGTTGAGAAAAGGCTACAGAAAGTGGCCTCACTGCTTTTCACTAAGACATTTAAAAGAACACAACACACATTCAAATCCCTACACACAATTTACAAACCTGCACTCAGAAACACCACAAATGTGCAAAATAAAACTCTACATTTGAAACTCAATCATTCCTTTTCAAAAGCTAACTATAATGTCTAATGGCTGTTCATATTGTCAGACTTGTCCAATCTTGTCAAGGTGTAATAATTGTGTCTTGGAATGTGCAACATGTATGTAATGGATTCCTTAATGTTTGTGATATTAAAGCTGCAGTTGGCAAGTCTGACAGATTGAGGGGACTTAGCTAACATTTTGAATGTTTACAACTCTCATGCCCCTCCCCCACTACCACCAAGCACCCTCTCATTGTAACAGCTGACCAGTACGATGACCTTCACCCATGTACACCTCTGACAGACATCGTCGTCCCTCGTTATACAGCCAGCGATCCCTCAGCCTGGGTTGAGATGTCTGTGTGTGTCTGTTGTATGTGAGTGATGCTCTGAATGCAGTTTCCCTCTTTCACTCTCTTTTCTCTTAGGGCTTGTCATTATGCAGGTGGCTACAGTGTGTGGTCTCAGCATGAAACTATGTGTGTGTGTGTGTGTGTGTGTGTGTGTCTGTGTGTCTGTGTGTGTGTGTGTGTGTCACAAAACAGAGCATATCTAATATCTAATCAAATACAGCAACCAGTAATTACACAGGCATATAGTATTAATGAACAGACACACATGGAGAAGTGCTCAAATCTCTTTTCAGAGTGCTTTAATATGAAAATGTTCTTATGCAAAAGTTTCAAAAGTGCTGTGAATTATATATCCGTAATTATATATTTTTTAATCAGTGATATATTTTGAATATCAGAGATAATTGTTTTAGTCATCAGTGATATCTTGTTGTATTGAAATCAAAAGCCATGTTTTTGCCTGAGGAAATTACAATATTATTTATTGGAATTGGTGATTGTGTGTGCAAGACAATAGAAAAATGTCTAACTTGGAAAGATTCTTGATAATGAAACAGTAAAAGGCTACATGTTATTTATCTTGTTAGTGTGTGTGTTTGTGTGTGTGTGTGTGTGTGTGTGTGTGTGTGTGTGTGTGTGTGTTTAACAAGCTAACAGCACATCAGGCATAGTGTGTTTTAAGAGCTGTAGATTGTTTCCAAGTCTAGCATGTGTACTGTATACAGTTCTGTACTGTATGCAGCTAGCCGTGTAATGACCCAGATGGAAATGTGTATGTGCGGGCTGAGCATGTGTGTGTGTGTGTGTGTGTGTGTGACATGTTCAAGGGTCAGGAACCCCTGGGGATGTTTTGGTAATCAAAGTCCTCTTCATCATCATCATCATCATCATCCTTCTCCTCTGCAGCCTTGTCGTTCTCCTCTCCCGCGTCATTAGGACCTTTTGGGACTCTCCCTCGGTGCACTGGTACGTTGGCGTAGTCCTGGAGCTGGACTCTGGAGCTGCGCTGCTTCTAGGAGTGGAATCAGGACACAGGATTGGATAACTTACTGTACTGTATAGATAGATGCCTTGAATCAAGAGACAGGATTACTTGATTAGCTGTGACTTCGTATGCGAAGTGTGCCCCTGGTGGCCTTGTAGAGGTTTGCACTGAAACCTTTTTGAACTAAGAGAACGGCTTTATAATGAGGAGACACAGCACTGAAAGAATCCTCCATAAAAATGCATGGGGTTAGTTCATAATGCCAATATGGCAGTAGTCTCTACACATATCCCGTCCCTTCCTGTGCCTCCCCATTCACTTGAATCGCAAAATAGCTGCCCGATAACTGCCCAAAGTCCATTGCAAGATTGCCGCAGAGTGGGGGGACTTGAGGACTTTGCCGGATAACAACTCAGACTCACCTTACAAACAATCACAGTCGTCACGACAACAACCAACACTAGAGCACACGCAATGCCTCCCAAGATGTACACGACCTGTGGAGGAAGGCCTGGGAGTAAACACACACACACACACATTTATATTTGTCATTTTCGTTAACTGGTCTGGTATTATTATGATATAAAACTCTAAAACCTCCATAATCCATAAGATAAAGGCATAATATTACATGCATGATAATATGTGTACACGCACACACACACTCAGTAAAACAAACTCTTTTCAGACACAGTGCCTTATCCAACAGCCAGGGACAACACACACACACAAACACACACACACACACACCCACACACACACTCACGAACACACGCACACACACACACAGACACACACACACACACACACAGTAAGACACACTCCTGGCAGAACCCGTCTGTAATGAGTCCTAATGTTTCTATACTGATCAAACTCCTGATCATGTGAACTGTTGATTAATTTCCCTACCACATGATGGTATGACCTCATGGTGGGCCCATTGTCACATATTGCTGCTACAACAACTTTTGATTATATCTCTAACCTTTGCCTTTTTCACAGAGAAACTAACTAGGAAGCAGGAAATGTAATTAATGTGTATATTGTCATGTCTTGATTAATGCAGTCTCACTACAACAATGGTCTCAAGTCTCATCAAAGTACTCTCAAATCAGATGACCTCCAACCATGTGATCCCAAATCAGCTGACCTCCAACCATGTGATCCCAAATCAGCTGACCTCCAATCATGTGAATGTAACCAACCACAAACTAGGTAGCCTATTTAAGTGAAGTTTACAGAGCATTCTAGGAGCCATTCTGTAGTCAGAATCTCCCGCACCACTAAGGTGTGTAGTCATCATCCTCTGAGCTGGTATGTTCATTCTCATCATTTAGGAAACCATATGATTGCTTCATATGGTTTCCTAAATGTTCCTTTAACCTGTTTTCGTAACTTTCACATTATTCATTTAGATGTAACTTCTATAATGTATTGGATGAATAGCTTGTATCTGACAAATAAATTGTGATGTTCTGACCCGCATAGCCTTTCTATTGTACTTGTAGTCCAGAGTAGCAGTTTAGGTAACGTTACTAGCATAATGGACGGTTGGGATTAGTTATCGCCGCCGTAGAAACTAAATCACCTGGGAGCTGGCATGTTATTATGAAATGACCAAGCATTACACAGCGGTGGGCAGTTTGTCAGCGATGGTCCTAGATTGGTCGCGAAAACCTAGCACAGCCTGACCCCCTGTAGCATAGGAATTTGCTTGACTGTCTAACACGCTGATGAGTATAGCAGTCCGGATCAGCATGTAACCTCTGACCACTTCCAGACCAATACGTGTTATGTTTAGGAACCGCCGAATTAATCGGCAGGTGGAGGAGACCTATAGTA
This sequence comes from Alosa sapidissima, assembly GCF_018492685.1. NCBI lineage: Eukaryota > Metazoa > Chordata > Actinopteri > Clupeiformes > Clupeidae > Alosa > Alosa sapidissima. Next base: position 10,256,396 of record NC_055961.1, on the reverse strand, counting down.
TATATTCCTAAGCTTGAGCGCGTGTCACAAGAAAACGAGTTAGGCATTCTCATTAACAATATGTATTGTGGGCATATCAACCCACTAAGGATAACAATGTTACAATGAACCAAAACTTTTCTAATATTGAGCGGAGTCAGATTTATTAGGTTTAACAGGGGTTTATAATCAATTGATATATTTCCAACAGTGCGCGGACAGCTTCACAATTTCCTTCGACCACTCCCAGTTCCCTCATTGGTCCTGACTAGTGACGTCTTACACATCCCTTACCAAACAGTGTGGGTCTTTGAGAAGCTTCATGGTCTACCTCTCCGGTTCCTTCACTCAGATGCACTTCTGCCTGCAGCACTCCATCAGGGAACACGTTCAGCTGTTTGGGATTGAAGTCAGAAAAGCTGAAATAAACCCACTGGCCACCTGCTCACACCTCCACCACTCCCTCCATCCCCAAGTGCTCCTATCCCTCCTTCCAATGCCCCTCTTCATCCCTCCCTCCCTCCAGTGTCTCTATCTATCCCTCTCTCCACCGCTCTAATGCCCCTCTTCATCCCTCCATCCCTCTCTGTATCCATACCTCCCTCCAATGCCCCAATCTTTCATTCCCTTCCTCCATCCAATACCCCTCTCTATCCCTCCCACTCCTCCATCCAATGCCCCTCTCTATCCCTCCCTCCCTCCAGTGTCTCTATCTATTTCCCTCCCTCTCCTCCTCTAATGGCCCTCTCTATCCCTCCCTCTCCTCCTCTAATACCCCTCTCTATCCCTCGCTCCCTCTCTGCCCCTTCCTCACCCCTGGTTCTCTCTCTACCCACCTTGCAGCAGTACAACCCAAAGTCCTCCATGCTCACGTTCCTCAGGGTGAAGCTGCTGGCTGTCGTCATGGTGACACGTCCCTGGTGGGTGTCGCTGAGCCACAGCTGTGACCCCGAGGTCATGAAGACGAGGACCTTACTGGGCGCCGCCCCTCGGTAACACCGGGTCCACTTCACCATGTTGATGTGGGAGCCATTACGAACCTCACAGCGGAACGTCACGCTGTCTCCAGCCCTGGCTGTCAGGTTGCCCCCGGTTACCACATTGTTGGGAGACTGACCACTTCGGACCACTGATCCTGGGACGGACGCGAGTTACACGTTATGTAAGTTAATGTCCCGTTGGTGTAATAATAATTAAAAGTGAAATATAAAGTAAGTTAGTATCATGCGTAATAATAATTATAATTTAAATATAAAATAAGTTATTATTCAAGTAGTGTTAATTAAAAGTGAAATACATGTTAGTATCTGATTGGTGTAAGAAGAATTAGAGGTTAGATAAAGTAAGGTAAAGCAGCTTTTCTACTAGCTGATGTAAAAGTGTCCACCATGTTTCAGCGAGCGAAGCTTTCAGTTACACAAGTGCATGGGTCATTGAGGTTTTGGGGTCAGAGTTCTGAGAAACGTCTTTCTGAGAAACGACAGGCAGCTAACATGCATCTATCTATCTATCTATCTATCTATCTATCTGGCCACACACTTTCAGTTGCTATTTACAGGAGCAATTTCTGAAGCCTTTGATGGTGACTCAGAGCAGGCCGAGGGAGTTTCGAGAAAAGCGCTATATACGTTTAACTTCTTGTTTTTATTTTATTTGAATTTATAAACACATTTTAGGGACTGTTATTTATTTAAGGGGCTACCGGAGGAGTTTTGGGAGCGTTGGTCAAAAAAGACGTGACCCTCCCTCAGCCAGCAAAACATTTTTCTATGACCCTCCAAAGTGATTGAGAAAAACCCATGACCCTCCCCATTCCCATCAATTTATTGATGCCTTCTGTACTGTGTCAATTTGGGAGCTTCGTTGCTACGACTCCTTCATTGAAATGCCTTGGAAAGGCTGTCCTTTGCACAATTTCACAAACAATCACCGGGACCGAAACAAACCTGTCAACTTTTCCCGGGTTTATCGCGTATTTTAACTTTTTCCCCGCTGTCTTTGGAGGAGCTGCAGGGCGGTCGCAAAGGGGTGCGAGGCCCTGTGCGAACTTGACAGATGCGAGGCCCTTTCACTTACATGCATGGAATCATGCGAAAGCCTGGTGCCTTTTAATAGTAGTCTAATAAGTACACCAGCTTGTCTTTAAGAGGGGAAATTGTCTAGCCTATAACATCAGTTATGAGTCACATATTTGGCCATATGGTGTTTATCATAGGCTACATCACAAAATCAAATCAAACTAGTGTAACAAAGACGAACACTTTAACAGGGTAATTAATTGGGCATGAATCTTTGTGCTGAACGCTATTTGTCAATGAGCAGAAACACACACGACATTCAAACAATTGATAAAATGTGCACTATGGAAACTGGTCTGTAGGCTAACATTGGACAAACTAGATGTACCGCAGAGCGGTACAAAATATGACCGCCACCCAGTCCAGCACATTTTTTCCACAAAAAGAAATCACGCAGAAATGCCTATATGATTCTAACTGTCTCACTAAATTGCATTATCCACACTCAATTCTCACTGGTATCTGCTAGACAACAAGTACCAAAACAAGATTAGTTCATAGATTTCACATGTAAAATTCATTTTATACAACCCCACCTCCATCTTGCCTGTTCATAATTCTGAGAAATTCTTGATTGTTTGTGTTATGTTTATGTTATGTGTGTGTGTGTGTGAGTGTGAGTGTGAGTGTGTGTGTGTGTGTGTGTGTGTGTGTGTGTGTGTGTGTGTGTGTGCGTGCTTGTGTGTGTGCTTGTGTGTGTGCCTGCGTATGTGACTGTGCATGCAAGCGTACATATATCTACTGTGTGAGTATGTGTCATACGTATGATTATTGTGAATGTATGTGTGTGTGTGTGTATCTGTTTGTGTACATGTGTGCACATGAAATGGGTTAACATGACCCCTGGAGGCAAACATACGGAAAAAAATGGTCATCCTAGGCCCTACAGTTCTCAAGATATTCACAGAGAACTGTGTCTGCCCTACCCTCCTTTCGGGGAGTCCAGTCCAGCGGGGGGGGGGGGGCTACAGATCAAAACGAAAAATGACGGTTCCATGCTATCCATGTGGGGTTACATGCCCACCAAGTTTTGTGTACCCCGGTCTTTCAGTGTCCCGGGAATCCTTGTTGGTGTACGTCACTAAATGTACACATAAATTATTTTATTGTAAGGCCCCCCATGAACGAAAGTACACAAAACTTGGCATGCATTCGGAGGGTGTCATAATGATCCTACACTTTTAATTTTGTGCAGTTTTGACCTTGTCAGCCAGAGATATTGTGATGAAAACACCTAATTTTTGCTTTTTAATTTTTAACTAGGTGGCGCTATACATGAAAATAAGTGGTAATGGGATGGGTTGACATGCCCCCTTAAGACCAACATACATAAAAAAGGTGGACCTCCTAGGCCCTACGGTTCTCGAGATATTCACAGAAAACTCTCCGGCCACCTACAGGCCAGTTGGTGTATAGTAACATAAATTAATTTATTGTGTGGCCCCCCCATGAACGGAATTCCACAAAACTTGTGCATACAGAGGGTGTCATAATGATCTTACACTTCCAATTTCGTGCAGTTTTGACTATGTTAGGTCACAGATACCTTCAATTACAACACCTCATTTTTACTTTTTTGTGTTTAACTAGGTGGCGCTATACATGAAATGAGTGGTTATGGAATGAGTTGACATGGCCCCTTGAGATCAACATACAAAAAAAAAAATGGTCCTCCTAAACCCTACGGTTTTCGAGATATTCACAGAAAACTGTGTCTGCCCTACCCTCTTTTCGGGGGGTCCAGTCCAGCGGGGGGGCTACAGATCAAAACGAAAAACGATGGTCCCATGCTATCCATGTGGGGTTACATGCCCACCAAGTTTCGTGTACCCCGGTCTTTCAGTGTCCTGGGAATCATTGACAGAAATTTGGGCATGACTAAACCTATATGACCGCCGCTTCGCTGCATGGCGGTCATAATAAATGACAGTGACTCGCCATATCCGGACTCAAAAAACATTTTTTGAAAAACATTTTCTTGCTTACTTTGCCGCAAACTCAGCAATGAAATCATAGGCCAGCTTGCAGGTAGTCTAACATCTTTTTCAATTCATAGAGGCGAGCCCACTATAGTCTCTCCTGTGACAAGGAGGTGCGCAAATTTTTAATAGCCTGTTCAACTTCGAAAAGCTTCGTTCACCCGATGCCAGTTACTAATCGCAATTTCAAAGTTCGGAAGCTTCGTTCAATCTTTTTTTTTGAAGGTTGAAAGTTTTGAGTGCAGTATCTGCCCCCTTTGGAATTATATCTCGAGCCTGTTTTAGGACATTAAGCCACATTAAAGCTTGTTGCTTAGGCTACAAGGTGTTAATGAAGAATAAACACTTATTGTCATCTTTGGCCAGGTGCGAGGCCCATCAGATGCGAGGCCCTGGGTGACGGCCCAAATTTTGCTGTTCTCATGAATACAAAAGTTAGGTGACCCTCCCTCCTAGACAAAAAAAATTGGGTGACCCTCCCCTCAACAAAGAATAAAAAGACATGACCCTCCCCAATTTTCCTCCAATGGTCCTTTCCATAAATACCGAACGGTCCCTTACCCACCAAAAATAAGAATTTCAGGTTGAAAATTACTCAACTGCAACTGCTATTTTACAAACCAGTAAAGCCCTGCATGATGTATCTAAATGCCTGAGATGTAGAATGTAACGTTGTGAGAGTTTTCAGAGCCTACCGTAACAGCAGACCAGTACGATGACCTTCACCCATGTCCACCTCAGACAGACATCATCCTCTGGACCCTCGCCATAGCCAGCCATCACTCAGCCTGGTCCGAGACTTCTACTGTATGTGTGTTTGTGGGCGTGTGTGTCTATTTATGAGCAAAATCTCTTCCTGAAACTCTTTGAGGTTGTATGTAGGCCAAAAGCAAGAAAGCTGTGTGTGTGTGTGTGTGTGTGTGTTTGCTGTTTTTATAGCATCTTCAACCTGCAAGAAGTGTCATCACTGCACTTCATAAAAACCAAGCATGACTCACACCTAAACAACGCAGCTCCTGTCTGCTGCTGGCTGCTGTTAACACTCTGAACACACATCCTATGGACCCTTTCAACAAGGTAAACAAAAACAATGCTTGAACATTCTATTTGGGCCCCAATCTACTTCCTCTGCATTAACCCTTAAAGGAGTACCGTCACACCGGTGTGACGGGAATGTTGAGAAATGAACATTCTAAAGAATATCTGGGTTCATTGAATTCAACATAGAATTTTAGAACCTTCAATTGTTGCGGAACTTAGAATGTTCAAAAACCTACACCTTTAAGGGTTAAGATAACATATGGAATGTTAAAACGGAAGCCTTGTGGGGCCAACTATGATGCTGATAATGGAACTCTCCGGAAAGGGTCCATAGAAGGGAGAACAGAGAAAGGAGGAAGAAGAGAGAAAGGAAGAGTAATTTCTCACTTTTATAGAGTTTGTTCTGTGTCTCATTTTTTTCAAATCTCTCTTTTTCAAAAATCTCTTTTTTTTTTTTAAATCGCTTTACACACGCACTTTACAAACCGGCACACAGAAAACAGAAAGCACCACAAATGTGCAACATGAAACTCTACATTCAACTCAATCATTCCTTTTCAAAAGCTAATGTCCATGTCTAGTGCTTGCTCTTACTGTCAGACTTTTCTGATCTTCTATTTTAGAGGTCTAATAATTGTGTCTTAGAATTTGCAACATGCATGTAATGTTTATGATATTAAGACAGCAAGAGGCTTAGTTAGAAAATTAGTTTCTGGTTTTGTCATTTTGATGTGGGATTTTGCTGTTTCAGTAACTGGTTTCAGAAATTGCATGGCATGTACATTAAAGATTATGTGTTCATGTGTAACAGATGCCAGCTAGCTTAGCTGTGCTTGTGGAACGTTGGTAAACCTCACTCCCCGACGCCTCAAGAGTGCTGCTGGCATGCGAGCCAGTAGCCTGGGCTATTGGCTCAATTGTTAGCGCGCTCGCCTCCCGATCCGAGGTGTTGCTGTTTGCGGGTTTGAGTCCGGGCGTGTGCAGGGCTGAATCGCGCAGGTTCAACACAACGCAGGTTACATTGGTGCCGTGACCCGGATCGGGAGTGAGGTTTAGGGGCTGAGTGTAACGGATGCCAGCTAGCTTAGCTGTGCTTGTGGAACGTTGGTAAACCTCACTCCCCGACGCCTCAAGAGTGCTGCTGGCATGCGAGCCTGGGCTATTGGCTCAATTGTTAGCGCGCTCGCCTCCCGATCCAAGGTGCTGCTGTTACACATGCACTTATAAAAAATATTTTTTTATTCTACATCACCCTTCACATTTATTGGCATCCCTGGTGTGTGTGTGTGCGTGCGTGTGTACGTGCGCCAGTGTGGGCATGTGTGTGTGTGCGTGAATGAGAAGATCATGTTCACACTGGAGTGACTCATAGCAGTGTCTGCAAGTCTACAATTCAAATCAACACCCAATTACACCAGCTTCCAAGTGCTTCATACTTAGAAATACATCTTTGAGAAGCTGTGTGGTCTTCCTCTTCACTCAGATGCATTTCTGCCTGCAGCACTCCATCAGGGAACACGTTCAGCTGTTTGGGATTGAAGTCAGAAAAGCTGAAATAAACCCACTGACCACCTGCTCACACCTCCACCACTCTCTCCATCCCCAAGTGCTTCTATCCCTCCTTCCATCCCTCCAGTGTATCTATACCTCCCTCCATCTCTCCTGGTATCATCCCTCCCTCCAGTGCTCCTATCCCTACCTCCTCCCATCCCTCCATCTCTCCATCCCTCCCAGTATCCATCTCTCCATCCAGTGCTCCTATCCCTCTCTCTAATGCCCCTGTCAATCCCTTCCTCTTTTTCTCCAATGCCCCTCACTATCCCTCGCTCTCTCTCTCTATCCCTCCCTCTGCCCATCCAATGCCCTTCTCTATTCCTCCCTCCTTCTCCTCCTCAAATACCCCTCTCTATCCCTCACTCCTTCTCTGCCCCTTCCTCACCCCTGGTTCTCTCTCTACCCACCTTGCAGCAATACAACCCAAAGTCCTCCATGCTCACATTCCTCAGAATGAAGCTGCTGGCTGTCGTCATGGTGACACGTCCCTGGTGGGTGTCGTTGAGTGACAGATTTGACCCCAAGGGCATCACGAACCTCACAGTGGAACATCACGCTGTCTCCGGCCCTGGCTGTCAGGTTGCCCCTGGTTACCACCTTGGCGGGAGACTGACTGCCTTGGACCACCGAGCCTGGGACGGACGTGAGATGTTATGAAAATTAAAGGAGAACTCCAGATTTTTTCGCATACAGTAGATCTCTGTTTCTCAAGGTCATTGAATACTGTCGGCACGAAGAAATAAACCCAAAAAACATCTTGAGTTGCTGCAGCCAACAGCTATAGCAGCCAGGCAGCTACAGTGCTACATCCTGGGAGCATCATTAACTCAAGCTAGGTAGTATCCCTCTCTTTTTTCTGTATCGACAGCATTCGGTTTGCCTTTAATGTCCCATTGGTGTAATAATAATTTAAAGTTAGATATGAAGTCAGCAGAGGTGGACAGAGTACACAGCTTCAATACTTGAGTAAAAGTGCAGATACCCTTTGCTAAATTTTACTCAAGTACAAGTAAAAGTACAACAGTCAGATGTCTACTTAAGTAAAAGTACTGAAGTACTTGTTTTTAAAAGTACTTGAGTATCAAGAGTAGCTTACATTTTCTAAATATTGCATTACTACTGCCACAGTGTTTACATTTATGTACAGAAACGTCCTACATGGAGTTATGAAAAATGTTAATGTTAATACCTTGGAGAATGTAAAAGGAATTGAAAGTAAAATCAAGTCATTTTCATCTTTTTACCTTGTTGCCAGGGATGGGCAGTATTTCTAATACATGTATTTAAAATACACATTTCAAATACAAAATACTATTGGTTGGCACATTCCCGAGATGGACCTGCTGTTTCGTCTATGGTTTCGTCTCTTATCTAAATTTGACCATGGAGTTGACTTTGGCGGAAAGCTGAAGGTGATTGCTGATAGGCTGTCCCAATCAGTGGTGCCTGCACAATCCAATCACGTTTGAGAGGGAAACAACAAATTGAGGGTTTGCGAGATTTTTCTTTTTTCCTTTGTTTTTAGAAGAAGTAACGGACTCACAGTTATGGATAGAAATGTAGTGGAGTAAAGAGTACAATATTTGCCTCTCAAATGTACTTCAGTAAAGTCATAAGTACTCCCCAAAAATGATACTCGAGTAAAGTACAGATCCCTCAAAATTATACTCAAGTACTGTAGTCAAGTAAATGTACTCCGTTACTGTCCGGCTCTGGAAGTCAGTTAGTATCTGATTGGTGTAAGAAGAATTAAAAGTTAGATATGAAGTCAGTTAGTATTTGATTGGTGTAATCGTAATTAAAAGTTACATGTAAAATAGGCCTACTTTCAGTTAATGTCTTTGGTTGTAATTCCAATTAAAAGTTAAGTAGAAATTAAGTTAATGTCTGGTTGTAATTGTCATAATAAGTTAAATATGAAGTAAAAAATATATAAAGCATTTATTATCTGATTGCAGTAATTAGTAATTAAAAGTTAAATATAAAGTAAATTAATGTCCAGTTAGAGTAAAGATTTTTAAAAAGTTATTTTTGAAGAAAGTGCATTTCTGCACCTGTCTGCCAAACAGTTGGTTGTTGGTTTTATATACATTATAAAATAACTAATAAGAAATCAAATGTTTTGGCATTTCATTGTTGATAGCAGCTTGTCTACTAGCTGATGAAGTGTCCACCATGTTTCAGTGAGAGAAGCTTGAGTTACACACAAAGTCCTACTGAGTTCGATGGTCATAACTTGGCCACACACTTTCAGTTGCTATTTACAGCAGGCCGAGAGCAACTCACAGCAGGCCGAGAGCAAACGGTTCATCAGTAGCAGGCTTGGTTAGTGTTCATCAGTTCAACATGCTTGGCCTACAGTGGCTAAGAGTCAGCGCTGTTGGATCTCATAAAACATAGCATCTCAGCCAGAGGATATACATGTATTTCAATGTTATACCATTTACCAAAAAATATACCAAATAGAAAAATATACATTTTACCCACCAACATTTTGAATTTGAGGATGAAAACTACTCAACAGCAAATTGATATTTTACAGACCCTGTATGATATCTTTAAATGCCTGAGATGTAGAATGTAACATTGTGAGAGAGGATTTCAGAGCCTACCGTAACAGCAGACCAGTACGATGACCTACACCCATGTCCACCTCAGACAGACATCGTCCTCTGGGCTCTCGCCACAGCCAGCCATCACTCAACCTGGTCCGAGATGAGTGTGTATGTGTGTGTGTGTTTATGTGTGTGTGTCTGTGTCTATTTATGAGCAAAACCTCTTCCTTCAACTCTTGAGGTTGCATGTATGATGAGAACCACAAAGCAGGGTGTTGAGCAACAAGAGTGTTGAGAAAAGGCTACAGACAGTGACATCACTGCACTTCACAAAGACTTTTAAAAGAACATGACACACACCTAAACTATGTAGCAGGGAGCGAAGCTTCTCCTGTCTGTACATATTTACTTGTTTACATTTTGTACACTCATCCAATGGGTGGGAGAACAACAAAGAAAGAAAGGAAAAGATAAAGAGAGAGAAAATCTAAAGAGCAATTATTCACTTTTTCTTCTTAAAGGAACACGCCACCCAATGTCAGTAGTAATATATGTTCTTACCTTAACTTTCAGGTGTTAATTAATATTACCACGCTAGGTCGAAGTACTCCCAAGTGCTATTGCGCCACACATTGTAGTTCTCCTGTTTATTCGCTTGGAAAATCGCCACGTTTCATGTTGTGTGACCTTACACATTTTTATCAACTACTCGTGCAACTGTATTTAAGTAGGGAAAACGTAGATGTTTTTGATTACTGCTATCTTCCTCCCTCTATGGCTACGTCTGAGCCCGCTAGCATAGCAACATGCTAACACATTCACGCCGCGCACCAGAGCGTTTGAGTGCACGTATCGACACGGGAGAGGTATGACTCAACTCGTCAAAGTTAAGGTAAGAACATATATTACTACTGTAAAAGAGTTGTTTTTACAAATCTGTGTCATTTTTTCAAATCTATACAAACAATTTACAAACATGCACTCAGAAAATGAAACTATAAGCTACATTCCAAACTCAATCATTCCTTTTCAAAAGCTTCCTTTTCAAAAAGCTTTCATGTCCAGTGGCTGTTCATATTGTCAGACTTTTCCGATCTTGTATTTTCAAGGTCTAATACTTGACTTGGACTGTGCAAGATGTATAGGCTGGAAAATCCAGACCCTGGTAATCTAGAAAGATTAAGGGTCTGGCCATGAACAATGTAATGGCCCAACTCGAGGGGCGGCAACAAGCATGCATTTAAAAATCTCACTGCACGCAATTGGATAACACTAGACCATGTTTACTCTGAATGATTTCGGACTTTGATGCAATCGGATAACACTACGACCAATGTGTACAGTCCTCCAACATTGCAGCGCTGTCATCAGTTTAGCTGGTTCCCCGGAATGCAAGGGGAAAATGTGCATCATTGCTCATTGCCAGAGTGTCTCGCAGAGGCAATTCCATTGTGCTCTTGCGAGAACTCTGGATTTCCAGAGTACAACATGTATGTAATGGTTTGCTAAATGTTTATGATATTGAGACAGTCAGAGGCTTAGAACTAGTCTGAATGATATGAGTCTGTTGAGGCATAAAGGCAAACCTACAGATATCATTTATGACCTGTTGCCAAAGCATGCGATGCATTGCTGCCATTTCACAGAACCTCACAGACATTGGCACAGGACGTGGATGCTTAGTGTAGATTTTGCAATGTTCACAATCACGAACTCAAGCGAGGAGTAGGCCATACCTGTCAACACTCCCGTTTTTCCCGGGTTTCTCCTGTATTTCAAGGTCATCTCCCAGCACCCTCCCGTTCTGTTATTTCGGAAAACTCATAATAACTCGTAATTTGCATGGCCATCAAACGTCATTTTAAAATCATTGATCCATTCAGGTTGCCAGATTGTGTATGAAATACACCCTACACATACACGATCACTTAGTTTCAATTTCAACCGTTTTGTCATAGGCTAAAACCTGGCAACCCAAAACCCAAATAAGGAAGATGGTGCCGACTGCGCAGCCTGAGTCTCGTCGTAAGCAAGCGGGCTAGTTGAATGGCCTACTCCAGAACTAGCTGTTGTGAAATTGTTGGGAATTTAATTGATTAACACATCACATAAACTGTTATTGAGTGTTACACTGAACTTGTGCCCTCGGAACCAAATCTGACAGCAAGCAACTTTGGAGTTTTGGAAGTAGACTGCAGGCAGGCAGCTGGCGGATACATAACTGGCATGCGTAAGGTAATGGTAAGGTAAAAGCAACGACCGAAATGCAGTGTTATAACACGTGTATGAAACGTATTAAATATGCAAACACAGATCCGGTATAAACACTGACCCCCCCCCCCCCCCCCCCCCTCCCGTTTTTGGAAAGCTAAATTGTTGACAGGTATGGAGTAGGCAGGGATGGATTACTGCACGGGCCTACCGGGCCCAGGGGCCCAAGGGGTCAGGGGGCAAGCCTTTGCATGGAATCATTGCCTCAATATCAACAAATCAGGATGAAGGCTATGAATCTGATTAAATTTAGTATTGGCCATCCCCAAAATGCACCAGAATACGGAAATCACATCAAAATATTTTAAAAATTGACCCCCCCTCCCACATATACGACAATAAGTGGGGGGCCCTTAATACATCTGGGCCCAGGGGCCCGAAAGTTCATAATCCGCCCATGGGAGTAGGCTAGGCTTTCTCATGATGCGCAGTTAGAACTTAACGTTTCGTCAGCAAATGGAATGGCCAGACCCCGAGCGCATTCAAACTTCTGTAGACTGCTCCAACCCGATGGAAATGTATGACCGGCAGGCGACCAAAGGAACCATTGCTTCATAATATCTAGTTCAGACCCTTTAGGTAGCCTACTGTCCAAATAAAGCTGCTACGGGGGGCTAGACTGGCCACATAACTGAAGCGTTCCATTTGAGACGCGTAAAACAGACTGCACTGGTCTATTTTTTTCGAATATACGCGCATAGCATAGGCTATGTGCTGTGAACGGAACGCTCGGATGACATTTATTTTTCTTTATTGCATTTTGCATTTCACATTATCATGAAAATCGTTTCAGTGGTTCATCAACTCGTAACAGGGTGAACGGCAATTATGCATTCGCTTCGTGGCCCTCTATCAACTATAACCGCACTATGTAAGTTTGCCAGATCGGGTAGTGGATCTGTAGTTCGATGGAATGAGACATAAGAAACTACAAATTTGACTTGCATCTGATGTCGCAATACATCGTACTTTTATAAGTAATGCAAAATATTCTACCTTGTCTGTGGACATCGTTATTTGCAAAGCCAGTGCTGGATAAACAAATAGCGTGCGTGTGACAGAGGGAAAGTTCTTTGGTGTTGCTTTAAGTCAGCATTGTCTTTTCCATTTTCCATTTCACTTCCAAAATAGAATAATGAATGAACGCAAAAGTACACGGACCAAGTGACATCATCAGTAACCTTTATGTGTGACATCAATCCATAAATATATACTTCCTGATTTAAATACTTTCTGAATAGTCTCACTTAATCTATCCAAACAAAACAAAAACATATGCTGCTATTATAACTATGTCAGAATACAGTACATGTGCAAATACAAAAATGTTTACATAACATTAAAATAAGGTTTGAAATATAAATCAATAGTCATCAAAATAAAAGTATAAATATAGCTAATAATTCCCAAAATAAAAAGTGAGATGGGAATGCAACTCCTCGTGCAGCACAGGTGTTTAACCACTAGGTGGCGTGTTGTTGCGTCGTCATCTCTGCTTCCTCAGGTCCAAGTGAGACAGACCCTGCAGGAGAAAACAGTAACAGCATCAAATTGAGGAATACTGTCAGGCACGTTTCAAACGCACACACACATACACACACACACACACACACACACACAGAGAGAGAGAAAGAGAGAGAGAGAGAAAGAAAGAGAGAGAGAGAGAGAGAGAGAGAGAGAGAGAGAGATCCTCTATATGGCCTGGTGTGGGACACCGCAGCTGATCATGCACACACATACATACACACCTCTACATGATCTGGCGCAGGGTGCCAGTATCGCCTGGCGCTGGTCGGTCTCCTCTGCACCCTTGATGTTCTCCTCTGTACTCCTGATGTTCTGCTCTGCACCCTTGATGTTCTCCTCTGTACTCCTGATGTTCTGCTCTGCACCCTTGATGTTCTCCTCTGCACCCTTCATGTTCTCCTCTGCTCCCTTGATGTTCTCAGCACTCTTGACGTTCTCCTGTCCCGTGTCATCAGGACCTTTTGGGACGCTCCCTTGGTGCACTGATACGTTGACGTAGTCCCGGAGCTGGACTCTGCGCTTCTAGGACAGGAATCAGGACACTGGATTGGATGACTTTTACTGTACTGTATAGATGCCTTGAATCAAAACACAGGATTAGGTGATTGTGACTTATGTGTTGTATGTGTTGAGTTGGGATATCCCATAACTACAAAGAGAAGGTTCCAACACGCCCCCTGGTGGTCTTGTGGAGGTTTGCGCTGAGACATTGTGTAAATCAGAAGACGGAGTGCAACTTGGACTCACCTTACAAACAATCACAGTCGTCACAACAATCACCAACACTACAGCACACACAACACCTGTGACTAAACAGACACACATACACATACACACACATATTTTTACATTTGGTATTACATTAACTGGTCTGTAACACTGGTATTATGATATAAACTATATACTGACAACTGACAAGATAAAGGCATATTATTAGATATGTGTTATTAGACATGTGTTACATGACATTTTTAAACTCAACTAACAAACTACAGATCAGACAGTTCTGGACTGTAGAGATAAACTGCTGAGATAAAGATCACATGATATAAAATGAGTGTGTGATGCATTCATCATGGCTCTGTGTAAAGACAGAGAAGCTCTCAGGCCTCATACACACAGAACAGAACATATCCACCACAATACACACACACACACACACACACACACACACACACACACAAACGCAAACACACACCCTTACCTAACAGCATGTTTCTTTGAGAAGCTGCATGGTCTGCCTCTTCATTCAGATGCACTTCTGCCTGCAGCACTCCATCAGGGAACACGTTCAGCTGTTTGGGATTGAAGTCAGAAAAGCTGAAATAAACCCACTGGCCACCTGCTCACACCTCCACCACTCCCTCCATCCCCAAGTGCTCCTATCCCTCCTTCCAATGCCCCTCTCCATCCCTCCAGTCTCTCTATTCCTCCCTCCATCTCTCCCAGTATTCATCCCTCCCTCCTCCCATCCCTCCCTCTAATGCCCCTCTCTATCCCTCCCTCTCCTCCTCTAATGCCCCTCTCTATCCCTCCCTCTCCTCCTCTAATACCCCTCTTTATCCCTCGCTCTCCTCCTCTAATACCCCTCTTTATCCCTCCCTCTCCTCCTCTAATACCCCTCTCTATCCCTCGCTCCCTCTCTACCCCTTCCTCACCCCTGGTTCTCTCTCTACCCACCTTGCAGCAGTACAACCCAAAGTCCTCCATGCTCACGTTCCTCAGGGTGAAGCTGCTGGCTGTCGTCATGGTGACACGTCCCTGGTGGGTGTCGCTAAGTGACAGCTGTGACCCCGAGGTCATGAAGACGAGGACCTTGCTGGGCGCCGCCCCTCGGTCACACCGGGTCCACTCCACTGTGATGATGTGGGAGCCATTACGAACCTCACAGCGGAACGTCACGCTGTCTCCAGACCTGGCTGTCAGGTTGCCCCCGGTTACCACCTTGGCGGGAGACTGACCGCCTCGGACCACCTCGCCTGGGACAGACGTGAGATGTTACGAAAGTTAAAGGAGAACTCCGGATATTTTTCACATACAGTAGACCTCTGTTTCTCAAGCTCATCAAATACTGTTACACTTCTCTTTTTTTTCGTATCGACAGCACTCGGTTTTCCTTTAATGTCCCATTGGTGTAATAATAATTAAAAGTTAGATATAAAGTCAGTTAGTATCTGATTGGTGTAATCATAAATTAAAAGTTGCATGTAAAATAGGCCTACCATCAGTTAATGTCTTAGGTTGTAGTTCTAATTAAAAGTTAAATATAAATTAAGTTAATGTCTGGTTTTATATACATTATAAAATAACTATCTAATATTACCGTCGGTCCCGTATTTCCGCCGTGTTGCGTGTATGTGTCACTTAATATTCATTTCTATACAAACCAAGATGGCGGACTCAAGAAACGCAACCTCCCACACCATAGGTGTATCTAAATTAGCTATGTACCAAAAATGACATTTTACCGTGAATCGAAGAGCTGTAAAACACTGTTATGTGTTATCTGTCCCACACCAGGCCATATAGAGGATCTCTATCATACAGACCAGTAAAACACTGTATGATAAGTGCCTGAGATGTAGAATGTAACGTTGTGAGAGAGGATTTCAGAGCCTACCGTAACAGCAGACCATTACGATGACCTTCACCCATGTCCACCTCAGACAGAAATCGTCCTCTGGACCCTCGTCACAGCCAGCCATCACTCAGCCCGGTCCGAGACTTCTATGTGTGTGTGTGTGTGTGTGTGTGTGGGGGTGTGTGTGTCTATTTATGAGCAAAACCTCTTCCTGCAACTCTTTGAGGTTGTAGGCCGAGAGCCACAATGCTGTGTGTGTTTGCTGAAAAGGCTACAGGAAGTGGCATCACTGCACTTCACAAACCACACATTAAAAAGACCACGACTCAAACCTAAACAACGCAGCTTGTTATAATAATAATTAAAAGTTAGATATAAAGTCAGTTAGTATCTGATTGGTGTAATCATAAATTAAAAGTTGCATGTAAAATAGGCCTACCATCAGTTAATGTCTTAGGTTGTAGTTCTAATTAAAAGTTAAATATAAATTAAGTTAATGTCTGGTTTTATATACATTATAAAATAACTATCTAATATTACCGTCGGTCCCGTATTTCCGCCGTGTTGCGTGTATGTGTCACTTAATATTCATTTCTATACAAACCAAGATGGCGGACTCAAGAAACGCAACCTCCCACACCATAGGTGTATCTAAATTAGCTATGTACCAAAAATGACATTTTACCGTGAATCGAAGAGCTGTAAAACACTGTTATGTGTTATCTGTCCCACACCAGGCCATATAGAGGATCTCTATCATACAGACCAGTAAAACACTGTATGATAAGTGCCTGAGATGTAGAATGTAACGTTGTGAGAGAGGATTTCAGAGCCTACCGTAACAGCAGACCATTACGATGACCTTCACCCATGTCCACCTCAGACAGAAATCGTCCTCTGGACCCTCGTCACAGCCAGCCATCACTCAGCCCGGTCCGAGACTTCTATGTGTGTGTGTGTGTGTGTGTGTGTGGGGGTGTGTGTGTCTATTTATGAGCAAAACCTCTTCCTGCAACTCTTTGAGGTTGTAGGCCGAGAGCCACAATGCTGTGTGTGTTTGCTGAAAAGGCTACAGGAAGTGGCATCACTGCACTTCACAAACCACACATTAAAAAGACCACGACTCAAACCTAAACAACGCAGCTCTTGTTTGTCGCTGACTACTGTTGGCACTCTGACACACATCCAATGAACAACAGAGAAAGAAAGTGTGAATCTGTGTCTCATTTTTTCAAACCTCTACACACAACTTGCAAACCTGCACACAGAAAACACCACAAATGTGCAATACCAAACTCTACATTCCAAATTCAATCATTCCTTTTTATTTATTTTTTTTATTTTTTTTACCTTTATTTAACCAGGCAGATCATTAAGAATGGCCTGACAAATAGTGTATACTGTATATATGTTATTTCCTCTATCAGTATCTAACAAAACCTAACCAAGTATTATTAATCTTATATCAAAATAAAAAAAATGTACTTGGTATTGTTTTCAGTATAAAGAGACTTACCTATCGCTTTCTCGTGAAATCATTTGACTTAATTTAAAAGAGTTTGACTTATTTTAAGATGTCTCATCCTATAAACAAGCACATTTGGCCTCCCACGCCTTGAGCAAATTTGTCTTGATATGACTCCTTTAAATAAGTCTTCTTAAATTAAGAATATTCAAAATGTTTTGGTGGGTTTATGGTATTAATAGTTGTTGTTATTTTTTTACTTGCATAAAACACTGTCCTGCGGTTTATACACAATGCGGCTAATCCACAGGAAATTACTGTAGAGCATGTTCAGCAATGTTCTGCAGCAGTAAAAGTATAGAATAATATACATTTTACCCAGGGATGGATTACTGCATGGGCCTACCGGGCCCAAGCCCAGGGGGGCCTTTTACATGGAATCACTGCTTCAATATCAAATCAGGATGTACTATAAATGTGATTGAATTAAAGTATTGGCCATCCCCAAAATGTACCAGAATACAGGAAATCACATCAAACAAATAAAAACAATTCTGGGGGAGGACCTCCAACCCCCCCTCCGACATATGTGACAATTAGTGGGGGGCCCTTAATACATCTGGGCCCAGGGGCCCGAAAGTTCATAATCCGTCCATGATTTTACCCACCAAAACATTTTGAATTTGAGACTGAAAACTACTCAACTGCAAATTGATATTTCACAGACCAGAAAAGAAAGCCCTGTATGATATCTTTAAGTGCCTGAGATGTAGAATGTAACGTTGTGAGAGGATTTCAGAACCTACCGTAACAGCAGACCAGTACGATGACCTTCACCCATGTCCACCTCAGACAGACATCGTCCTCTGGACCCTCGCCACAGCCAGCCATCACTCAGCCTGGTCCGAGATGAGTGAGTGTGTGTGTGTGTGTGTGTGTGCGGATGTGTGTGTGTGTGTGTGGGCATGTGTGTGTATTTATGGACATGAGCTAAGCTATCACTATGTCACTTAGTAACAGAAGCGTTATGTCATATGTGTACGACACATTCATGACAGTGTCATGTCACGCTTATGTTGATACTGCCAATAAATTTATATACAGTATGTGTACATTTAGTGACTGTACACTATACGCACACACTCATGAACACACGCAAACACACACTCACAGGCACACACATGCAAACACACATACTCAGACTCACATGCACACAAACTGTACACACAGACACACACATGCACACATACACACACAGGCACACACACATGCACACTCAATCACATGCTCACACATACATACACACACACACACAAACTCAGGCAAATACACATACTCAGACTCACATGCACACATACACACAGATACACACACTCACACACACAAAGACACACACATACACACACAGTAGACATACGCACACACAGGTCTCACACGCAAGCACTCACACACAGTCACACACACAAGCACACACACGAACACATGGGGCAGCCGTGGCCTACTTGTTAGCACTTCAGACTTGGAACCGGAGGGTTGCCGGTTTGAACCCCGACCAGGCTGAAGTGCCCTTGAGCAAGGGACCTAACCCCTCACTGCTCCCCGAGCGCTGCTGTTGTTGCAGGCAGCTCACTGCGCCGGGATTAGTGTGTGCTTCACCTCACTGTGTGTTCACTGTGTGTTC
Source organism: Alosa sapidissima (assembly GCF_018492685.1). Classification (NCBI taxonomy): domain Eukaryota; kingdom Metazoa; phylum Chordata; class Actinopteri; order Clupeiformes; family Clupeidae; genus Alosa; species Alosa sapidissima. The sequence goes on along the minus strand of NC_055961.1, from coordinate 10,237,685 downwards.
ACTGTGTGCTGAGTGTGTTTCACTAATTCACAGATTGGGATAAATGCAGAGAACAAATTTCCCTCACGGGATCAAACACACACAAAAACACACACATGCGTAAAAACACACACACACACCCCATTACCCCCACACACACACTCACAAGCAAACACACATGCACACACATATTAAACACACACGTGTGCAGGCAAGCAGACATACTGTACGCACACACACACACCCCATTACCCCCACTCATAAGTGCACAGACACACAGAGAAGCACACATACACAAAAGCAAACGCACACATGCAAACCCTCATTTACTGTACATACACAAAAGCAAACGCACACATGCAAACCCTCATTTACTGTACATACACAAAAGCAAACGCACACATGCAAACCCTCATTTACTGTACAGTACACAAAAGCAAACGCACACATGCAACAAATTGACAAGCGGGATTGTTATTTTTGCAGAGAGAATGTGCAGGACTGAGCGGTGGTCATACGTATTTTGTACAGCTTTGATTTGTTTCACATATCTACACACAATTTACAAACCTACAAATACAGAAAACAAAAAAAACGCCACAAATTAGCAAAATCATACCAAACTCATTCATTCCTTTTCAAAAGCTAACTTTCCTGTTTAGTGAAAACTGCCCAACGGTTCCTCCATCGAGGCATCCAGGACTGTTCTCCCCACTCCCCTCCGGGAGGCGCTACAGGTCTCTCCGCACCCGAACCAGCAGGTTCAGAGGAATCTTCTTCCCTGCGGCTGTTAACATACTGAACTTTAGTTCTGCATCTCGGTGACAACCAACCAACTAAGTTCTGGTTAGACGCAAACTGCATTTTGTTTGTCTTCCTACTTGTACTCAGCACAATGACAATACAGTTGAATCTAATCTAATCTAATCTAATCTAGTGGTTGTTCATACTGTCAGACTTTTCCTATCTTCTATTTTCAAGGTCTAATAATCGTGTCTTGAAATTTGCCCCATGCATGTAATGTTTATGATATTATGACAGCCAGAGGCTTAGTGAGATACTTTGTTTCTGGTTTTGCCATGTTGATGTGGGATTTTGCTGTTTGAGTAACAGGTTTCAGAAATTGCATGGCATGTAAAGATTATGTATCAATGCCGTTTTAAAAAATAATATTCATTCTACATCGTCATTCACATTTATTGCCACCCTTGGTGTGTGTGTGTGTGTGTGTGTGTGTGTGAGTGAGTGTGCATGTGTGTGTCTGTGTGTGTGTGTGTCTGTATGTGTGCATGTGAGTCTGAGTATGTGTGTTTGCATGTATGTGTGTGCCTGTGAGTGTGTGTGTGTGTGTCTGTGAGTGTGTGTGTGTGTGTGTGTGCCTGTGAGTGTGTGTGTGTGTGTGCCTGAGTGTGTGTGTGTGTGTGTGTGTGTACCTGTAAGTGTGTGTGTGTGTGTGTGTGTGTGTGTGTGTGTGTGTGTGTGTGTGTGTGTGTGTGTGTGTGTGTGTACCTTTGAGTGTGTGTGTGTCTGTGTGTGCCTGTGTGTGTGTGTGTGCCTGAGTGCTAACAGGCTGGCAAGTGAGCACAACAGTTTGTGTGTCTGTATGCAGACAGTCGTGTACCGACAGTAAATATGTATGTGTGTGTGTGTGTGTGTGTATGTGTGTGTGTGTGTGTGTGTGTGTGTGACATGTTTAAGGGTCAGGACACACAGGGACATTCTGGTTCTCTTCATCATCATCATCATCCTTCTCCTCTGTACCCTTGATGTTCTCCTCAGCACCCTTAACATTCTCCTCAGCACCCTTGATGTTCTCCTCTGCCGCGTCATCAGGACCTTTCTGGGACGCTCCCTTGGTGCACTGATACGTTGGCGTAGTACTGGAGCTGGACTCTGGAGTTGCGCTGCTTCTAGGAGAGGAATCAGGACACAAGATTGGATGACTTTTGCTGTACTGTATAGATGCCTTGAATCAAAACACAGGATTAGTTGATGACTTAAAAAGAAGGTTTCATTGTGGTGGATATGCCCTGGTGGCCTTGTAGAGGTTTGCGCTGAGACCTTGTGGAACTCAGAGGATGGAGTGCAACTCAGACTCACCTTACAAACAATCACAGTCGTCACGACAACCACCAACACTACACCACACACAACGCCTCCCAAGATGTACACGACCTGTGGAGGAAGGCCTGGGAGTAAACACACACACACACACACACACATTTATATTTGTCATTTTCGTTAACTGGTCTTTACGTAACACTGGTATAACTATATACATCCATAATTGATCAGATAAAAGCATAATATTGTACAATACAATACAATATGTGTACACCACATGGCATTTTAAATAAATAAACTCATAAACTACTGCAAAATCTGCAAATCTCATAAACTCATATTTAGTTGCCAAAAGAACACAGACAACATATCAAATGTTGAAAAGGACAAATTTGACTATTTCATGGAAAATATATTTTCATATATTTTATATATGAAATATATGTTCATTTTGAATTTGATACCAGCAACACGTTTCAAAGAAAGTTGAGATGGGGGTAACAAAATAGTTGTGTAATGGAATAGTTGTGTAATGATAGAGAAAACAAAAAGGCGGAATGTTTCACAACTAATTAGGGTAACTGGCAACATGATTGGGTATGCAAAAGAGCATCCCAGAGAGGCAGAGTCTTTTAGAAGTAAAGATGTAGGGGTATTCATCACTCTGGGTAAACCTTTGTGGACAAATGATAAAACAATGTCATTTTAATGCTTCTTAACATGAAATTGTGAAGTATTTGGGGAGTTCCTCATCTACAATACATGACATCATTAAAATATTCAGAGAATCCAGAAAAATCTCAGCAAACTAGGGATAGAGCTGGTAAGAATATTCAATATGTTTGGAACTCAGATGGCACTGCATTAAAACCAGACCTGTTTCTTTAAAGAAAATCATTGTATTAGCTCAGGAAAACCTCTGATAACCATGTCTAGCACAGTTTGATACTCAATTCAGAAATGCTAGTGTAAACTTTACCATGCAACAGCCAAAATTGTATTTAGACATTATACAGAAATACCACTGTCTTATCTGGGCCTGAGCTTGTTTAAAATGGACTGAAGTAACGTGGAAAAAGGTCCTGTGGTTAGACCAATTAAAGTTTGCTATTCTTTTTGGAAATCATGGACTCATCTGGGCTAAAGAGCAGAAGGCCTATCCAAGTATCCAACCTATCCAACTTGTTTTAGTGCTCAGTTCTAAACCCAACATCTATGACGGTGTAGCTGCTTTAGTGCCTAGCATGGGCATCTTACTGTACATCTGCACACATTTAAACAGTAAACTTCTCAGTTCCTAAACATTTACAGAATGTTGGACAGCACCGTTGTACAGTGGTAAACATGCCCCTGTCCCAACTTTGTTTGAAACATGTTGCTGACATGAAAGTCAAAATGATCATATATTTTCAATGAAATAGTCCAAATTTTAATTTTCAATATTTGAAATGTTGTCTATGTCATTTTTGCTGCTAAATATGGGTTTACAAGACTTATCACATTCTGTTTGTATTTGCATTTTATACAACGTCCCAACTTTTTCTGATTTGGGGTTGTACAAATCACACATGTACACTTAGGACTGCGGGTGTGTGGGGTAACACACACACACACACACACACACACACACACACACAGTAACACACTCCTTTCAGACCCCGTCCCTTACATGCAGAGTGGGGCACACACACACACACACACTCAGTAAAACAAACTCTTTGCAGACACAGTGCCTTACCTAACAGCGTGGGACGATACACACACACACACACACATACACACACACACACACACACAGACACACACAGAGTAACACACACACACACACACACACACACACACACACACACACATACACACACACACAGACACACACAGAGTAACACACACACTTCTTGCAGACCCAGTCCCTTACCAAACAGTGTGGGTCTTTGAGAAGCTTCATGGTCTTCCTCTCCGGTTCCTTCACTCAGATGCACTTCTGCCTGCAGCACTCCATCAGGGAACACGTTCAGCTGTTTGGGATTGAAGTCAGAAAAGCTGAAATAAACCCACTGGCCACCTGCTCACACCTCCTCCTCCACTCCCTCCATCCCTCCAGTCTCTATCTATCCCTCCCTCTCCTCCTCAAATGCCCCTCTCTATCCCTCGCTCCCTCTCTGCCCCTTCCTCACCCCTGGTTCTCTCTCTACCCACCTTGCAGCAGTACAACCCAAAGTCCTCCATGCTCACGTTCCTCAGGGTGAAGCTACTGGCTGTCGTCATGGTGACACGTCCCTGGTGGGTGTCGCTGAGCGACAGATTTGACCCCGAGGTCATGAAGACGAGGACCTTACTGGGCGCCGCCCCTCGGTCACACCGGGTCCACTCCACCATGTTGATGTGGGAGCTGTTACGATCACGAACCTCACAGCGGAACGTCACACTGTATCCGGCCCTGGCTGTGAGGTTGCCCCCAGTTACCACCTTAGCAGGAGAGTGACCACCTTGGACCATAAATCCTGAGACGGATGTGAGATATACGTTACGAAAGTTACATGTAAAATAGGCCTACTGTCTTCAGTTGAACAGAGAAAAAACTGAAGTAATTATATTTGGTAAAAAGGAGGAAAGACTTGAAGTTGCCACTCTCCATGATATAAAAGATCTTAAAGCAAAGGATGCTGTTAAAAATGTTGGTGTCATAGTTGATAGTGATCTACATTTTTTGGGGTTACACTTTACTTGACAGTATCGACATAAGAGTGACACGACACTGTCATAAATGTGTCATAAACGTTTATGACATAACGCTTCTGGTATTAAGTGACATTCGTTTTTTGTCATAACAAGTTAGGATTAGGATTAGGGTTATGGTTAGGATTAGGGTTAGAGGTTAGGGTTAGGTTTATATTGTCATTATGTTCATGACAGTGTCATGTCACTCTTATGTCGATACTGTCAAGTAAAGTGTTTTTTTTTTACCTCAAAAACATTGCCAAACTAATGTCAAAACATGATCTAGACAAACTTATTGATGCAATCATCTCCTGTAGGGTTGATTACTGCAATGGGCTTTTCACAGACCTTCCAAAAGAGACTATCAAACAGCTTCAAATGATACAAAATGCAGCAGCTAGGATTCTCAAGAAAACTAAAAGAACTGATCAAATACTTACAGTAAGTCCCTGCATTGGCTTCCAGTAGTCACAGAATTGACTTTAAAGCACTTCTACTTGCTTATAAATCACTAAATGGAACAGGACCAAATTACCTAGCAGACATTCTTCAGCATTACACACCTTCCAGACCTCTCAGGTCTCAGGAGAAATACTTGTTAGTAAAACCTACTGTTAGAACTAAACATGGTGATGCATGTTTTAGTTACTACTGTATGCTGTTCAGCTCTGGAACCAACTTTCAGATGAGATCAAAGTTGCCCCAACTGTTTCGAATCTAGACTTAAGACCAAACTTAATTTTCTCAGATGCTTTCTGCTAACTGATCAAATGTTCATTGCCCAGTTCACAGAGCTCTCTTTAGTCAAGTCAAGTCAAGTCAAGTTTATTTATATAGCGCATTTCATACACAGAGGTCATTCAATGTGCTTTAGGGTGAGTACTATTGTTCCTTGTAGTACTATTGCTGTCCTTAGTTGGGCAAAGGGAGATTCTGTGAAGTAGTTGTCCTGTCATTCTAACAGAATAGACAGATCGGGCATAGACAGAGTGTAACAGCTCGTTCTTCATGGGTCGAGAGTTACAGCTCTACCGGGTTTCTCTGAAACTCTGAGTGTTAACTATTGTAGGTGTTAACTATTGTAGGTGTTAATACTCCATCGAGCCCTGTGGTCGGGTATTTTTGTCCTGAAAGGAAACATGTGTGCACGTGCACTTTGGGACTATTTCAAGACTGCTGCTGTTCACTGGGTCTTTGACTAGGATCATTATCACTGAGTTACACATTTTTTGAATGAAAGTCTTTCAGCTAAAATTGTAATCTTTTCTGACCCATGGGTTATGTGTATGTGTGTCACGTCATGCTGAATGTGATTTTGTACTGCTTTGTGATTCTGTTAAAGACAATCTTTGTAACATGTCTGAGTGTGGTTTGTTTTAAAGGGATAGTTCACCATTTGGAGAATTACACTCATTTTCCACCTCCCCTTGAGTTAAACAATTGATTTTACCTTTCTCCAGTTCATCTAGCCGTTCTCTGAGTCTGGCGATACCACTTTTAGCTCCAGCCTAGCATAGATCATTGAATTGGATTAGACCATTAGCATCTCGTCTGCTAGCATAACTTTTAGAAGTGACTAAGATTTCCGGTAATTTTCCTATTTAAAACTTGTCTGGTAATTTAACAGCAACTTTTTAAAAAGTTATTTTTGAAGAAAGTGCATTTTTGCACCTGTCTACCCAAACAGTCCACAAAACCTTGGTTGTTGGTTTTATATACATTATAGGCTGTAAAATAACTAATAAGAAATCAAATGTTTTGGCATTTAGTTGTCAGTAGCAGCTTTTAGCCTCTTTGTGAATACGGCCCCAGGTCAATATGATTGCCCGTTACTGTTCATCAGTTCAACAGGCTTGGCCTACAGTGGCTAAGAGTCAGCGCTGTTGGATCTCATAAAACATAGCATCTCAGCTAGAGGATATATTTATACCATTTATAATGGTGTTATACCATTTACCAAAAAGTAGCCTATACCAAATTTCACCCACCAAAAATTTTTAATTTGAGGATGAAAACTGCTCAATTGCAAATTGATGTCTTACAGACCAGTAAAGCCCTGTATGATGTTTAAATGCCTGAGATGTAGAATGTAACGTTGTGAGAGAGGATTTCAGAGCCTACCGTAACAGCAAAACAGTACGATGACTCTAACCCATGTCCACCTCAGACAGACATCGTTCTCTGGACCCTCGCCACAGCCAGCCATCCCTCTTCTATGTGTGTGCGGGTGTGTGTGTCTATTTATGAGCAAAACCTTTTCCTGCAACTCTTTGATGTTGTATGTATGTTTGTTGTTTTATATAGCATCTTCAACGTGCAACAGTGTGAAAAGGCTACAGGAAGTGATATCATTGCACTTCACAAATAACACATTACAAATACCACGACTTACACCTAAACAACGCAGCTCCTGTCTGTTGCTGACTACTGCTAACACTCTGAACACACATCCAATAGAAGGGAGAACAACAGAGAAAGAAAGGAAGAAAGGATAAATGAATAGAAGGAGAATTCTTAGGAGAAAGAATAAATGATTCACTTTTTCTTTTTTTCAAACTGTGTGTAATTTGTTCAAATTTCTACACACAATTTACAAACCTGTACACAGAAAACAGAAAACACCACAAATGTGCAACATGAAACTCTACATTCTAAACTCAATCATTCCTTTTGAAAAGCTAACTTACGAACTTAATATGTCTAGTGGCTGTTCATACTGTTCGACTTTTCCGATCTTGTATTTTCAAGCTCTAATAACTGCAAAACTTTTACAAAATTTGTTGTCATTATGACTTCATCATAGCAGTGTTGTCTACAATTCAAATCAACACCCAATTACACCAGCTTTCCAGTGCTTCACACTTACAAATACTTACGACTTGCAATACTTCATGTTTGGCTTTGCATTGTGCATATTATTCAGATTGTCTATACGGAAACCCTCAATGATAGTTTCTTAAGGAGAGTGACAACATATTTGTGGGTTAGCCTGGGTTTTGCATTTTTTTACAGATATCTGCTGTAATTCCCACACTTTGGAGCTTTTTACAGTTATCTGCTGTAATCCACATATAGAGCTCAACAGTCCCGCCCCTCCTCCAAGAGAGCTTAGTTTACAGTAAGTAAGTAAGATTCCAATCGTTTCTCCAATCAACATCTGGATAAATCTGTATATAAAGAGTTTTAGACACTATAGGCTGCCCACTGTGCCCAGGTATGATGTGACTCATAATCATACATTTAATTTCAAGCAAAAAAACGAACAGAAAAATGAAATAAGGCTAAGGTACTGTACATATTTTAATTTCCGAGTAAAGGCACTACTCATCCCAAGAGTCATTGTGAAATACATTTAGAAAATGTTCCAGCCTAACAATAGATACACAACAAGATGACTAACTTCTTTTACATTGAGTAAATTCAACTTTCAAAGGTGAGAAAAACAGCCTCTTTCTGCCTCTTCCTCCATCTTGGTTCAAGCAGTTCGAGCAAGTAGCCTAAACATTGGCGGGAGTTATCGTGCAATCCAATTGTGTGTGGTGACGGCTTGGGACAACCTGTAACTTGTGAAATGAAGCAACTTCCTTGTGAGACTGAGCTGTATGCATTCTGGTTTGCGTTTACGTTCATCACAACACGAGTCCGAGGGCCAATGGACGCCTCCCAATGTGGCAGTGTTTGTTTTTAGCAAAACAACAACATCACTAGCCACTTTTACCAACACCAACAGATAAACAACACATTACACAATATTGCACACACAACAAGACAACATAACATACCCCTGAGGCATTGCATTGTGTGATTGATATGAACATTCAAATTTGCTAAGTAGCAAAAAGAAGAGAGAAAGAACACCGCTAATTTCAGGGCCATCTTTGGTTTTAAAGTTGTCAAAACTCCGTGCCGTGAAGTGGGGGTCCTCTGATTCGTACAAGACTGCTTCTCGTCAGACGACCTTAGGGGGTCTTGCAGTCGCGTAATTTTGTGCAACTTACTGTTTTTCGTTAGCCTGGAATTAGAGTCTGGCAAGTCTCGATTGGGAAACATTTGAAACACCTGCATCGCGACGGGCACTAACTTTGAAATCATTGGTCCCTTACCAATTACATTGATCAGAGATTCCTAACATTACTTCCTACTTCGCCTAAACTTTACAAACTGACAATAAACAGCATCAATAGTCAGGAAACAATGTAGATCTACATTTGATGTTAACAAATTTCTGCATTTTTCTAGTTGCTACTTCTGTTTATCACAAGTGTCAGCTTCCCCTCTCATCGCTGAATCTAGCGCACGACCTCAACATCATCGTTCTCAGCAACTCCCTTTGTTCACTGATTGGACAGATAAAGATTGGCCGGAGAAAACCCGCGACAATACCAAAGATAATGAATGCGTAGCAAGATGGGTCGTCCTAGTTCATGTCTATGAGGGCAAAGTGGAGTTCAGCCAGAGACGGGCTCTGGTTCAGTTCCCGCCTGCACAGGGGCATGTGACTGACGTATGACTTACGTTTGAACGCCTCGGTTCCACGCCAGACAAGCCGGAGTACAAAATAAACTTGGTGTACACCTTCATTAATGTTGATTTTCTCCCGACTGGAGGGTCATACTATCACAACATTCTACTGAAATAGGGAGGAGGGTTTGGAGATCATGATACCGTGTCCGAAATGTGCATCCATTGCTCAGAAAAATAAGGCTTTGACAAATTCTGGGAAATTCTTGGATTCTGCCATAGACCTCAATGATAAAAAGGGAGCCCGATCACTGCATAAATGTGCAGGGGCGTTTACTGCTACCCTATTTGCATAAATTTCCAGGGACAGGAAATGGCCTCTCATGAAGTATCTTCGTAATCAACCATCTTTGACTATACCGCAAACCCAGACGACGTACTGTACTGAAGGAAAATTAAAAATGACCGTAGGAAGTACGTCGGAGGGTGGAGGAGGGGAGGGTGGAGTTTTTCGTCATCTTACTAGTAAGAAGAGCCCCTTGTACAACTGGAACGTACAATTAAGGCATAGGCTAAATATTGCCATGGCAAAGGTAATCTCTCCCAATCAAAGGCTCTGCTTTTACCGGCTTTTACTGTACACGTTAGGATTTTGGGTAGTATGCCTACAGTACATTTCTGTTAAATCGCAAATAAAACACATTTTTTCAAAACAAGGTTGATGCCCCACTAACTTTTGGCTATATGTCTATATGTGCATACACAATAGCTTTATCAGGACATATCTTGAGATTATTTTGAGATGGTTACAATTTTATGGCTTATAATCTAGTTCTCAATGAAAAAAATGAACTAAAATCTTACTTCCGGAACGGATTTAAAACACATTCAAATACAATCTCTGATGTCATACTGTACTGAGATTAATAGCTTGGCTAAAACAGGAATCCGGACCACTATTCATTAACCAAGAAGCAAGACATCTTTCAAAATAGATTTGGCAATTTACAATGACTTCCTCAACGTGATATCTTCTGATCTAAGTGACATCATTAATAACCTTTGTGTGTGACATCATTCCATATATATATATATTTTCTTATTTACTGTAAATACTCCCTGAATAGTCTCACTTAATTTATCCAAACAAAATCGTCAAGTCAAGTCAACTTTATTTATATAGCGCATTTCATACACAGAGGTCATTCAATGTGCTTTACATAAACACAAGCACACAGGAATAGCTGATAAAAGCATAGAAGGGCAATAGTCAAAGAATAGTTTAACAAAGAAGAACAAGAAAAAAAACATAAAACACACAAGGTAATAGTATAAGCATAAAAGGGCAATAGTTTAAAAAAGTTTAAAAAGTAATAATTAAAACACAGAAAAAGGGCAATAGTTTAAAAGTGTAACTTATGGCCCCAACATTGCACATCATCTACTTAGGAGGGCACCGCTCCCACATACTCTGGCCCGTCATCGACTGCTTGACCTTTGACTTTTGAAAGCTGAGACACAGTAGAATTCTCAGAAACAGTCAGTGTGACCATGTGACGTACTGGCAACGAGTTACAGAGGCTTGAATGTTGTTTTTTCTTTGAACCGGTAACATACTGGAATCTTTGGAACTGCCCACATTTGGGCCCTGTAGGTAATTTGAAGTGGCCTTGAGGCCTGGAACCAGTTCTTGTGAAGCTGTAACTCAAAGTAGAGGACTATAGAGTAAAATATAAATCAGATTTATTTGTATTGGAATACAGTACCTATGCGTTTAGCTCAGTGTCATTTTTAGACAACTTGAATCTACTAGTCTGACTGACTTTTCTTTGATTCTATGACAGTGACTGCCATGCAATCTAGATACAAACAAGACACTCCAGAGGGTTAGCTTTCCTTTGACACCAAGATTATGCTTCTGCTCAAAGGGGTTTTTGTGTAGTAAAAGTTTTATTGTCAGTATGCATCAATAAGAATCAATAAGAATTTCGGTTCGAAACGTGTTTGCATGACTTTTGAGGAGTGTTTAGTAGGGTTCTTACGGTAAAATGGCATATCACTGAAACTGTCTACTGGCTACAAGAATATCTGGGTCTCGTCTCCGAGGCTTGCTGTAGGCTTGAGTTATTGTCAATCAAAGCTGGGGTGCCTGATTGACTGCTTGTTTGCCCAATTCCCTGCAGTTGCTTGAAGATGCTTGAAACATCTTCCAACACACAGGAATCACCGGGAAACGTTATCTACTAAACGTATTATGAATAAAACAACATGGATATTCCATTACTATGAGTTCTTACTGACATTTCAAGATCATTTATGACGGGTCGGGATATTGAAATACTTTTGTAACCTAGACAACAGAGGCACGGATTCACAAGGGGGTCATATTAATCAAATACAGTAATGGACAAATTAATTTTTGTCAGAGAAAGCTTAAAGGGGAACTTGGCAACTACTTCAACATAATAAAACCGTTTAGTTTTTTCATCATTTGGATGGTTAAATGACCTGTTCCAGTGAAAAAAAAAGTGACTTTCCCCGCTGCCCCTAGCGTCCCCATGCGGAAAACCAACCTTGCAACATTGAGACAACCGTCCCGGAAAGAGAAGTGAGAAACTAGAAACTCGTTTTAAATCATGTTTCTTACCTTGTAACATCCACATTGTTCTGCCGAAGTTATGCTAACCGTTTCGCTAGCTTGTAAGCAAATCCATGTGCTTTATCGTTACCTTTTTCCACAGTTTGAAATAGCATAATGCACAACTTCTCCAGCAGAGGGGGAAATATAGCTAATCCTGCCAAGTTTCCCTTTAACATGGATCGATTCCTGAGACTCTCAGCTTTCAAACGATGTATTTTATTGCTATTGTGCTTGATGCTATGGTGCATAGATTTGATGTACAGTACGGGGGGAGGAGGGGGTCACTGTAACGAAACCGGTGCTGGAGGAGCTGACACTTAACTCATTAAAAAGTAATAATTAAAACACATAAAACATAGAGTATACAATGAGTATACTAGTCAAACACCCAGTGAAACAAAATAGAAACATATGCTGCTATTATGTAACTATGTGAGGATAAAATACATGTGCAAATAGAAAAGGTTTCCATAACATTAAAATAAGGTTTGAAATATAAATCAATAGTTGTAATAAAATCCTAATAAAAGTATAAATATAGCTAATAATTGCCTGAATAAAAAGTGAAACGGAATGCAACTCCTCGTGCAGCACAGGTGTTTATCCACTAGGTGGCGTGTTGTGTCATCATCTCTGCTTCCTCAGGTCCAGACAAGCGAGACAGACCCTGCAGAAGAAAACAGTAACAGCATCAAATTGAGGAATCAGGCAGGTCTCAAACAAACACACACATACAGAGAGAGAGAGAGAGAGAGAGAGAATATCTGGAGCAGGGTGACATAGCTGATCACACACACACACACACACACACACACATAGAGAGATAGCGAGAGAGATGCTCTATATGACCAGGCGCTGGATGCCGTAGCTGATCATGCACACAAACACACACACACACACACACACACACACACACACACACACACCTCTAGAGCTCTGATCTTGCACGGGGTGGCATATAGCTGGTGTGACGCCCCAGCTGGTCAGTGCTGGGTCTTGTCGCACTTCTTGCTCTTTGTCTGTGTTGGCTCTGCTGCTGTTCTGTGTGTGGCCTACAGGGGGAGCTCTGCAGAATGGCGTGGGCTAATTGCGCCAGCGATTAGGGCAGAATATAAGCGGGTCCCGGGAGCCTGCTTCAAGATCTCTCTCTCGCTCTCTCTACGCTTCCGCTGATTGCCGGTTCCAGAGTTGCGGGGTGTTGTCGTTGCGGCCGGACGGGCTGCGCCCTGTTCGTTTCTTTTGGTTTTGCACTTCACCTCACTATGCTGACATACACTACAGTCCTGCTTTACTCTTCATTCACTGACTTTTGTACATAGTTCATTTATTTAATAAATATTTTCTTAATTTTGAGCAGCGTGTGGTCTCCCCTTTTATGTTGTGTTTGCCTTGAGCCGGGCAGGCACAACATATGGGGGCTTCGTCCTATAAATACAATCTGGACCCTTTTTCCGTGCGTTTTTGATGCGCCTATGGGTAGGTAAGCTGCGGCGTTTACAGTGGGTTAACGATACGTGGGCCTATGACGTTGGAGTAGCCTAATGAAACGCACAGGTGTAAGAGTGGTAGTGGTTGGGGGAAACCGCATGTTGCTGCTTTTGTTTGGAGCTTTTGTGAACGTAATTGGTAAGGAGACCTAGTTACCGGTAATTTACTTTCAGTTGTGTTTATTTGTTTTCTTTTGTTTTGTCGTGATGTGTTTGAGCAGTTCATGTGGCTGGATTAAACGAGTTTGGAGCTGTCGTCTTTCCTCGGCTTAGAGCGCCTGTGCGCTGGGGCCTTAGGCTGGTGTGCCACTGTGTCTGGGCCGAGGACATCGCCGTGGAGATCCGGGTTGAATTGACTTCGGTCGGGGCAGCTCGACTCCAGCGGTATTTGGTGAGTAAAGAACTCGGTTCTTGGGCACAGTGTGAAGATAGGTTAGTATATGGTGGGTAAATGTTTAGAAACGAGGAAGCTCCGTAGTTTGTCCGGTTGTCATTCTTCTCTGCGCCCTTGATGTTCTCCTCTGCACCCTTGATGTTCTCCTCTGTACTCTTGTCATTCTCCTCTCCCGTGTCATCCTGACCTTTTGGGACGCTCCCTTGGTGCACTGATACGTTGACGTAGTCCCGGAGCTGGACTCTGCGCTTCTAGGAGAGGAATAAGGACACAGGATTGGATGACTTTTACTGTACTGTATAGATGCCTTGAATCAAAACAAAGGATTAGGTGATTGTGTCATAGTATGTGTTCAGGTGGGATATCCCATAACATACAAAAGAAGGTTCTAATGCTCCCCCTGGTGGCCATGTAGAGGCTTGCGCTGAGACCTTGTGAAACTCAGAGGATTGAGTGCAACCAGAGAATGTCTAATAGGAAGAGAATTGGCACTGTCTGGTTACTTCCGGTTTCTGGACTGGTTGCAGTTCCACCTCAGATTCCACTTGAGGGCGCTCGCAGGCGAGTGCAGAATGCGGAGCTTTACCCCTCAATATCCACTTTCCTCTGGATATAATTTTTTAAGTAGTAATTTGAATGTTGCATTCGCTAGGAGAGGCAAAGAAAATACACACTGTTGATTGTTATATTTTTTGAAGTCACGTAAGTCTTCTAAAAAGCCTTTCAAATATGTCAATGACGTCATTCATTAGCACAATGCTAGCGTGATATGGGCAACAACGACCCAACCTGTAAGAAATGAAAAGGACATAAGTACTCGTTCATTCAACTTTAGATCTAAAATCTATATTGAACTTGCATAAACTTGCATAGCCTGGCGGGCCATCCTATATCATTGAAATGTATAGTCTGGAATCGAACCATTCACCTCGCTTAATCCAAGGGGCGGGCAGAGAATTGTATTTCAAACTGCCTAGGCATGCAATAGGCCAGCGCTACGACCATATCCGTATCCGGTCGGCAAAACGGCAAATACATCCTTCTTCGAAAGTAATGACTTAAGTGCATTGTGTTGGTCAACTTTCAAAGAAAAGCACAAGTCCAACTCCTCCAAAGTTGACGCCAACGCCGATTCAAACAACCGCTCTTCGTTCGCCATAGCCACCTTCCTTGTTGTTCACAGTCGCAGGACTGTCGTTATCCTGTTAAGCCCGCCTTAAGACTCTCTAACAAAATAGAGCGCTGTGATTGAATAACATCCACGGTGTTAGCCAATAGAAATCCCTATGGTTTGATACTAGACGTACAGGCTGAGCAAATTAATTTGCCGCCGCTAGGGTGCGTCTAGATTTCTAGGCTAATAATCTACAATAAAATCTACGATTCTTCCACGACAAGCAGGTGAAAGAGATACATTTAGCCATCTAGCTCCATAGACCCCCATTCAACCTGCACTCGCCCGCGATCACCCCCAGTGGAATTCTAATGGAACTGCAACCAATGTCGATACAATGAGGCTTAATAGGAAGTGCCAAGGCTCTCCGTAGACGGGCTCTGGTGCAACTCAGACTTACCTTACAAACAATCACAGTTGTCACGACAACCACCAACACTAGAGCACACACTCCTCCCAAGATGTACACGATCTGTGGAGGAAGGCCTGGGAGTAAACACACAAACACACACACATGTTTTTTTTGGCAATTGCACTGGTATTAGATTGATATAAAACTCTATACATCTATAGTTAAACTCAACTAACAAACTACAGATCAGAAAGCTGCTCAGGCCTTATACCCACAGAACCGAAGCTACTGATATCCACAACACACACACACACACACACACACACACACACACACACTCCTTTCAGATCCCACCCCTTACCTGACAACGTGATGTTTTGGTCTTCCTCTCCAGTTCCTTCACTCAGATGCACTTCTGCCTGCAGCACTCCATCAGGGAACATGTTCAGCTGTTTGGGATTGAAGTCAAAAAAGCTGAAATAAACCCACTGGCCACCTGTTCACACCTCCACCACTCCCTCCATCCCTCTTTCTCTCCCTCTCTCCCTCCCAGTATACATCCCTCTCTCCACTAACCCTATCTCTCCCCCATTCCTCCCTTCAATGCCCCTCTTTATCTCTCAATCCAGTGCCCCTCTCTATCCCTCCCTCTCCTCCTCTAATACCCCCCTCTATCCCTCCCTCTCATGCTCCAATGCCCCTCTCTATCCCTCCCTCTCCTTCTCTAATACCCCTCTCTATCCCTCGCTCCCTCTCTGCCCCTTCCTCACCCCTGGTTCTCTCTCTACCCACCTTGCAGCAGTACAACCCAAAGTCCTCCATGCTCACGTTCCTCAGGGTGAAGCTGCTGGCTGTCGTCATGGTGACACGTCCCTGGTGGGTGTCGCTAAGTGACAGATTTGACCCCGAGGTCATGAAGACGAGGACCTTATTGGGCACCGCCCCTCGGTCACACCGGGTCCACTCCACTGTGATGATGTGGGAGCTGTTACGATCACGAACCTCACAGCGAAACGTCACGTTGTCTCTGGCCCTGGCTGTCAGGTTGCCCCCGGTTACCACATTGGTGGGAGACTGACCACCTCGGACCTCGGAGCCTAGGACGGACGCGAATTACACGTTATACAAGTTAATTTCCCGTTGGTGTAATAATAATTAAATAAAAATTAAGCATATTCAAAATAAATACAAATTAATTAACTGGTATTGTGGTGTAATTGTTAAAAGGTCGAGTCCTCTAGCCCAGTGGTTCTCAAACTGTGGTACGGGTACCACTGGTGGTACGTGGACTCCTTTTAGTGGTACTCCAGGAGTCTCCAAGATTTTTTGTTATAAAGATGACATAATCACTTCAAATTATATCAATATATATATATAAAAAATTAAAAATCCTTTACAACACAATCACTTAAGTTAAATTTGAAAAAAGTAGGCCTATATTCGTTTTTATATCAGCCAATAGGAGACAATAGGCCTACTAGTCTAGTTTAACTGTATGGAGCATTAGCAAATGGTTGGCAAGCAAAAGATGGCAAGTTGTGCAGGCTACAGCGCCCGTACCATGAACGGGTCTGAGCACCCACGGGGACCCAGGTTCGAGTCCGACCTGCGGTCATGTCCCGATCCTACCCCATTTCTCTCTCTCCCACTTACTTCCTGTCTGTCTTCGCTGTCCTGTCTGAATAAAGGCAAAAAGCCCCAAAAAATATACTAAAAATATATATATTAAAAAAAAACATCCATGCAATCATGGCTCCAAACGGGAAGTATTAGGAAGAGAAGTGTGGTGAATATGTTCGAGCAGAAACGGAAGCGGAAGGACAATAGGCCCAGCACATGTGACTAGTGAACCCATGCAAGTGGGACCCATGCTAACATTGCCGATGCAGCAAGTAAGAAACACGCTCGGCAGACAGCTGGCTGAGCTCTGCCCAACAGCAGTCTCACTTCCCACTTCAAGACAAGTTCTGGTTGTAATGCAATGCAACAATTTCCTGTCATTCAACCCTACCATGAGCACAGGGTCTAAATTAAACAAGATAAGTGTTAAAAGGTTGATCAGCTTATTAATAGGGTTGCACTGCAGTCATTTCACAAGTTGTATGTCCAATAAGAAAGGGATATAGTCCTGATGATTTAAAATGTTTTTTTATGACTGCTTATCACCCGGAGAGAAGAAATACTCTTATAACGGGACACCTATGAAGTAGATCTGGTAAAAAAAAGTTTTATCGCCGTTCCATATCAATGCTTATGAATGGTAACTCTACAACAATAGTAGGATGACGGTTGAGCCTGGAGGCAGGCTTTGCAACAATGGAATCAACTGTAAACAAGCTAACTGTCCATGCTATCGCTGTTATAGGGCCAAAGAAAGTTGTACAGCTGAACTAGTGAGCTTCTTTTTAAACGGAACCGCGTATTTCCTTTGCTTTACAGTGGCAACCGGGTGATAAGCGAGATAACGGCCTTCGAGGTGTGTCCAGTTACGGATTTAATGGATTCGGGAGGTGCGCTGCGCGTCGGGGAGTTCTTTGCCCCTCGCCCTCATCCATTAATTCCGTATAACAGGACACCTCGGCGGCCGTTATCCCTTACTTACACGCTGTATGTATGTACAATAACTTGCAAAAAAGAAAAGGATATAGTCCTGTTGATGTCTGACTTTTCCTAAAAATGTTTGCATTTCCATTTCAAATAATTTTCATGAATGCATACAAATAAGGTAAAGAAAGTATTTCATCCCACTATTCATAGAGTGCCTCAACAGCTAGAATGCATAGTGTACTGATGTTTGGATTGAAATGTGCTTTTTGATGCCATTTCCTTTGCTTATTCTCCTGACTAGCAGCGGTTTATTTTGTCCTCTTTTTTGTAAACTTGACCATCTCCCACAGCATGCATACTACTGAGCTGATTCCTTTAGTTCTCTACAGAGGACATGTAGGACTTTTAACTGGTACCAAATTTATGGGGGTAGGGTTTTGGGAACTTCCTCTTTCTCTTCCTGGAGGCCTCTCACATAGACGCCCACAACAGAGTCCATAGACATGACACAAGTCCTACTGAGTTCGATGGTCATAACTTGGCCACACACTTTCAGTTGCTATTTGCTGGAGCAATTTCTTTTTTCTAAAGTGAAAACCTGATTTATCTGTTCAGATGAAAACAGCTCCTTGGCTTTGATGGCTAACTCACAGCAGGCCAAGAGCAAGCGGTTCATCAGTAACAGGCTTTGCCGTTACTGTTCATTAGTTCAACAGGCTTGGTAGCTGCTGTTCATCAGTTCAGCAGGTTTACATTAACCTTAGGCCGGCTGCAGACTGCAGCTGTGGCGTGAGCATGGCGTGTCTGTTGTATGTCTGTTGCATGGCGGCTCAAGCTCACGCCGGCAGTGTGCAACCTCTAACCAAACAGTCCTTACTCAGAGTCAGTGCTGTTGAAGCTGATAAAACATAGCTGCTCAGCCAAAGAATATATATTTCAGTGTTATATATACATACCAAAAATTATACCAAATACAAATGTATATACTGTCCATGTTTAATAACACATTTTACCCACCAAAAAATGTGCATTTGAGGACGACCACTACTCAACTTTACGTTACATTCATTTTACTAATTTAGCAGACGCTTATCTACCCATTACCGTATTGCAATTATTATATTTCAAGGCCCAATATCCCCAGAGCAGCATGGGGTTAAGACAGTGGAAGCCGGAGAATTGAAGCCACAACTTCTCAGACTAATGCAAGCTAGCCCTGCTCCTTAACCACTACTCTACCACCACCCAGATGTTGACAGTAACCTACCGTAACAGCAGACCAGTATGATGACCTTCACCCATGTCCACCTCAGACAGACATTGTCCTCTGGACCCTTGCCACAGCCAGCCATCACTCAGCCTGATCCGAGACGTGTGTGTGTTGTGTGTGTGTGTGTGTGTGTCTATTTAAGAGCAAAACCTCTTCCTTCAACTCTTGAGGTTGCATGTATGATGAGAACCACAAAGCATGGTGTTGAGAAACAAGAGTGCTGAGAGAAGGCTACAGACAGTGACATCACTGCATCTATCTATCTATCTGTCTATCTGTCTATCTATCTATCTATCTATCTATCTATCATAACAGTGCAACATAACATAACAGTAACAACTTCACGTTTGGTTTTGCATTGTGCGTATTATTCAGATTGTCTTTACGAGAACTCTCAATGAGGGTTCTTACAGGTATAAGGAGAGTAACAGCATCTTTGTGGGTTAGCCTGGGATTTGGGATAAGGAGAGTAACAGCATCTTTGTGGGTTAGCCTGGGATTTGGGATAAGGAGAGTAACAGCATCTTTGTGGGTTAGCCTGGGATTTTCTGGTTGTTTTACCGTTATCTGCTGTAATTCCCACATTGGAGCTTTTTACAGTGATCTGCTGTAATCCACACGTTGGATATTAATTCAATGTGAGGACTTGCCCCAGTAATGTTCAAATGATTTGGCAACTTCCAATTACTTATCAACGTAACATCTTCTGATCTAAGTGACATCATCAATAACCTTTATGTGTGACATCATTCCATAAATATATATTTCCTAATTTAAATACTCCCTGAATAGTCTCACTTAATTTATCCAAACAAAATAAAAACATGCTGCTATTATGTAACAATGTGAGGATAAAATGCATGTGCAAATAGAAAAATGTTTACATAACATTAAAATAAGGTTTGAAATATAAATCAATAGATATAAAAAATAAAAGTATAAATATAGCCAATAATTCCCTGAACAAAAAGTGAGACGGGAATGCAACTCCTCATGCAGTACAGGTGTTTAACCACTAGGTGGCGTGTTGCTGTGTCGTCATCTCTGTTTCCTCAGGTCCAGGCAAGTGAGACGTACTGTGCAGGAGAAAACAGTAACAGCATCAAACAAAGGAATACTGTCAGGCATGTCTCAAACACACACACACATACACACACACACACATACACACACACACACACACATACACACACACACACACACAAACACACACACACACACACACACACACACAAACACACACAAACACACATACACACACACACACACACAAACACACACACACACACACACACACACACACACACCTCTACACGATCTGATGCAAGGTGCCATAGCTGGTCGTTCTCCTCTGCACCCTTGTCGTTCGCCTCTCCCGCGTCATCTGGACCTTTTGGGACGCTCCCTTGGTGCACTGATACGTTGACGTAGTCCCGGAGCTGGACTCTGCGCTTCTAGGAGAGGAATCAGGACACAGGATTGGATGACTTTTACTGTACTGTATAGATGCCTTGAATCAAAACACAGGATTAGGTGATTGTGACTTTGGGCCCTATGTTGGCAATCTAAAACGCATGGTCACTGGCGAATAGCTTAAATAAATGTAGTGGTTTGTCCAGTCCACATTGGGGGTGGTTTTGTTATCAAACATCGGGCACCTGGCGCAAAAAGGTTGTCTTATGTTTCTTAATCAGTCATGGATGTGTTTTGGGCGTAACATCCTTTAAACAAATGACAATTACATCTGTCATTCCCTTTAATAGCAAGCAGCGCAACTTCAAACAGCGGTATTTTGACAGTCAGCGGCGCATTTGAAGGAATCTACTTGCACACAAGATCGTTTGGAACAGGTGTTCCACTAAACCATGCTTTACTAAAACCTAACAGAGTAAAGCCTACACACATCTGCACTCGTCTATTATTTGAACTCATAGGAAAAGTAAAACTAACTTCACGATGTCATAGTCAACGACAAAACAGTAATTACTTTCACTATTGACTGACAATGGGTTACCATCGAAAACATAGCCTGAAAAAAGCAACACTTACCTAGCCTAGAAATCTAGATGCACCCTAGCGGCAGCAAATGTAATTTGCAGCCAGGGTAGCCTAGCAACTCTCCGTTGGCTTGCGAGCTGAAAAAAACTAACTTTGGTCAGGCTAATCACATTGTGTATAGAGTCGATGGACAGGGTTGGTGGACTGGGCAGAGTTGCGATGGTTCCGCGTGAATTCCCTGCTACTTGAAAACAAAGAAGCTGGATGCTGCTACTGGCGAACAGCGGTCTTTGAATCGCAACTTGAGTTTTTCAAATTTTGATCAAAAGTTTTATCAACTAGCCAACTAGCTCCGCTGGTGGGAAAACTACATCTTGATGTGGGTCTGGCTCGTCAGGCTAACACTTACCCTAATAATGTTCAAATGACATTATTACTGCAGAGAAGTTGCTGCTTACATCTCGTGACAGTGCGTCTTCAGCTGTGCTTCATATGTGCCTTTTGCTATAGACCAGGTTTTTCTTGGTCAGTGGCGTAATGCTTTTTAGATGGTGTGTAAAAAACGCTATTTTTAGATCATGCATCAGACCACACCTTAGGCCGTTAATTGCCACACCCCTGGGCGCATTGTGTAATAAAAGAGAAGGGCATGGCGAAAAAACTTGAATGTAAGATAGGAATACGCTTTGCATCGTGATAAGAATACGCTATGCGCTGGGTTTTAGTCAAAGTCAAAGTCAAAGTCAGCTTTATTGTCAATTTCTTCACATGTTCCAGACATACAAAGAGATCGAAATTACGTTTCTCACTATCCCACGGTGAAGACAAGACATATTTTTCCAATTTAAGTCCACAGACAAACATAACATTCAAGTAAACAAAAAAGTAAGTAAATAAGTAAATAAGAGGGCACATATAATAATGAAAAAATAAGAGCAGCAAAATTTGGTTGAAATTGTGCATAGACAGTCAATAAAATACTAGTGCAAAGTCAGGCCAATAAAAGGCTTGGGTAGTTCTGTTTGACCTAAGTAATAAAGAAAGTGGCATAGTGGTGCAAGTTATGTAAGAGCAGCAGAAGTGTTGTGTTTTCAGGACAACAACACCAAGTTGTAAAGTGTACAAGTGTGCAAGTGGAGTAGTGCAGGCGGCCATTGTGGGTCCAATGTCCAGGATGTTATGTAGCTGAGGGTGGAGGGGGGAGAGGAGGGAGAGAGTTCAGCATCCTTACAGCTTGGTGTATGAAGCTGTTGGTGAGTCTGGTAGTGCGGGATCGCCAAGATAGAGCGCTTAGTATGTGTTGAGTTGGAATATCCAATAAGTAAGGGACAAAGGAGTTGCCTCCCCGCTTATCATTCGGTTGCCACTATAGGCAATAGGCATGCCTTTAACACGCAAAGGAAACAAGCGGTTCCGTTTAAAAAGAAGCCAACTTGTACAACTTTCTTTGGCCCTATAACAGCGATCGCATGGACAGATAGCTTGTTTATAGTTTATTCCATTGTTGCGAAGCCTGCTTTCAGGCTCAACCGCCGTCCTACTATGGTTGTTATAGTTACTATTCATAAGCATTTATATGGAACTTTTTTTTACCAGATCTACTTCATAGATGTCCTGTTATTCAGCCAATCAGAAAAGAGTATTTCTTCTCTCCGGGTGATAATTACACTCTCAGAGATAATGCGCGTCGGGGAGTTCTTTGCCCCTCACCCCCGTCCATTAATTCCATATAACAGGACACCTCGGAGACCTTGTGGAACTCAGAGGACAGAGTGCAACTCAGACTTACCTTACAAACAATCACAGCCGTCACGACAACCACCAACACTAGAGCACATATACCTCCCAAGATGTACACAATCTGTGAAGGAAGGCCTGGGAGTAAACAGACACACACACACACACAAACACATACACACACACACAAACACACACAAACACACACACACACATATATTTGTCATTTACATTAACTGCTCTGTAACACTGGTATTTTTATATAAAACTATATACATCTATAACTGTCTAGATAAAGGAATAGGGGAGAGCCGGGACAGTTGAAACACTTTTTAATTAAACGTAATTTACAAAGCGATCGTACCACACTGAAAGCTAATATTTGGTCATTAGTAACCTACATCTGTCCTCTGTCAAATACAAATGCATTTTCAGTAACACACACACACACACTTTCAGACCCCATCCCTTACCAAACAGTGTGGGTCTTTGAGAAGCTGTGTGGTCTGCCTCTTCACTCAGATGCACTTCTGCCTGCAGCACTCCATCAGGGAACACGTTCAGCTGTTTGGGATTGAAGTCAGAAAAGCTGAAATAAACCCACTGGCCACCTGCTCATACCTCCACCACTCCCTCCATCCCCAAGTGCTCCTATCCCTCCTTCCAATGCCCCTCTTCATCCCTCCCTCTCTGTATCCATATCTCCCCTCCAGTACCCCTATCTCTTTGTCTGTCCCTTCCTCCAGTACTCCTCTCCATCTCTCCAATGTCTTTATCCATCCCTCCCTCCAATGCCCCAATCTTTAATTCCCTTCTTCCCTCCAAAGCCACTCTCTATCCCTCCCTCTCTCTCCCTCCATGCCTCCATCCTTCTTCTCCTCCAATGCACCTGTCTATCCCTCCAACGCCCCTCTTTATCCTTCCCTCCCTCCCTCAAATACCCCTCTCTATCCCTCCATCCAATGTCCATCTCTATCCCTCCCTCTCCCCCTCCAATGCCCCTCTCTATTCCTCCCTCCCTCTCTTCCTCCAATACCCCTCTCTATCCCTCCCTCTCCTCCTCTAATACCCCTCTCTATCCCTCGCTCCCTCTCTGCCCCTTCCTCACCCCTGGTTCTCTCTCTACCCACCTTGCAGCAGTACAACCCAAAGTCCTCCATGCTCACGTTCCTCAGATTGAAGCTGCTGGCTGTCGTCATGGTAACACGTCCCTGGTGGGTGTCGCTAAGTGACAGCTGTGACCCCGAGGTCATGAAGACGAGGACCTTACTGGGCGCCTCCCCTCGGTCACACCGGGTCCACTCCACCATGTTGATGTGGGAGCCATTACGAAACTCACAGCGGAACGTCACGCTGTCTCCGGCCGTGGCTGTCAGGTTGCCCCTGGTTACCACCTTGATGGGAGACTGACCGCCTCGGACCGAGCCTGGGACATACCCGAGTTACATGTTACGCAAGTTAATGTGCCGTTGGTGCAATAATAATTAAAAATGAAATATAAAGCAAATTAGTATCTGATTGGTGAACAAATAATTAAAAGTTAAATATAAAGTAAGTTAAGAAAAATATAAGATAAAACTACATGAATATCCTATGGATTATTGTAGACATGTCAAGACCCAATATGCTGCATCTACTGTACATATTGCTAAGGATATACACAAAGGTGTGGGGTGGGGGACATAGTAAGATACATTTGATCATGTAAAGCACTAGATATATATTACATCAAAAAGATTGTCATGTACAGCCTAGAAATCTAGACGCACCCTAGCGGCAGCTAATTTTATTTGCTGCCAGGGCTAGTCTAGCAACTCTCCGTTGGCTTGCGAGCTGGAAAAATTAAACTTAGATAGCGCCAATCACATCGTGTATAGAGTCGTTAGGCGGGCTTAACATGATTGATGGCAGAGTTGCAACGGTTCGGCGTGAATTCCCTGCTACTTGAACACAAAGAAGGTGTATGTTGCTGTTGGCGAACAGCGTGACACGAGTTAAACTTTTTTTCAGTCGGCAAAAGTTTGAACTAGCCAACTAGCTCCGCTGGTGGGATAACGCAATCTGATATTATATCTGATTGATATAATAATAATTAATAGTTAAATATAAAGTAAATGAAAAGTTCAGTTGGAGTAAAAATACAAAAAAGTTATTTTTTTACAGAAAGTGCATGTGTGCACCTGTCCGCCCAAATAGTCCACATAGTATAGTGGGTCAGTTTTAAGAGACCACGTGACACAAGACCTACTGAGTCTGATAGTCATCTTTTCTAAAGAAATATAGCTCCTTGGCTTTGATGGCTAACTCACAGCAGACCGCTGAGAGCAAATGGCTAATCAGTTCAACAGGTTTACAATTCAACTGCAGATTGATATTTTACAGGCCTAGAAAAAAAAAAAAAAAAAAAATTATATATATATATATATATATATATAATAAATAATCAAATGTTTGGCATTTAGTTGTTAGTAGCAGCTCTGAGGTTTTGGATCAGAGTTCTGAGAAACTTCCTGTCAACAGGTAGCTAACATGATGTTAATCAGCTTATCATCTCTCATCTCGCATAGACGCTCCTAACAGAGACCACAGACATGATGACACAAGTCCTTCTGTGTTAGACGTCATAACTTGGTCACCCTCTTTCAGTTTATATTGGCAGGCAGGAGCAATATCTGCTTTCTAAAGTTAAAACCTAAATTGATCTTTTCTGAGAAATATAACTCCTTGGCTTTAATGGCTAATTCACAGCTGGCCGATAGCAAGCCGCTCATCAGTTCAACCGGTTTACAACTCAACTGCAGGTTGATATTTTACACACCTAATATATACACTATATAACTAATAAATAATCAAATGTTTTGGCATTTAGTTGTTAGTAGCAGCTTGTCCACTAGCTGATTGTCTATGAAAGGTTTTGGGGTCAGAGTTCTGAGAAACATCCTGTCAACAGGCAGCTAACATGCTGTTAATCAGCTTATCTCTCATCCTCTCACAGCAAGCCGAGAGCAAACGGTTCATCAGTAGCAGGCTTGGCCTTTACTGTTCATCGGTTCAATATGCTTGGCCTACAGTGGCTAAGTGGCGCTGTTGGATTTGAAAACACATAGCATCTCAGACAGAGGATGTATTTCAGTATTATACTCTTTACCAAATAGAATAATATACATTTTACTCACCAAAACATTTTGAATTTGAGACTGAAAACTACTCAACTGCAAATTGATATTTTACAGACCAGTAAAGCCCTGCATGATATCTTTAAGTGCCTGAGATGTAGAATGTAAAGTTGTGAGAGAGGTTTTCAGAGCCTACCGTAACAGCAGACCAGGACGATGACCTTCACCCATGTCCACCTCAGACAGAAATCGTCCTCTGGACCCTCGCCATAGCCAGCCATCACTCAGCCTGGTCCGAGACTATGTGTGTGTGTGTGTGGGCATGTGGGGGTATGTATGAGCCAAACCTCTTCCTGAAACTCTTCATGTTGTATGTAGGCCATGAGCAACACAGCTATGTCCGTGTGTGTGTGTTTGCACACACAGCTACACAAAATGACATCACTGCACTTCTTTAGAGTTTTTTTTTACAAATTGGTGTCTCATTTTTTAAAGGGGAACTTGGCAACTATTTCAACGTAATAAACCCGTTTAGAAATCATTTAGATGGTTAAATGACCTGTTCCGGTGAAAATGGTGACTTTTCCCGCTGCCCCTAGCGTCCCCAGGCGGAAAACCAACCTTGCAACATTGAGACTACCGTCCCGGAAAGAGAAGTGAGAAACAAGAAACTTGTTTTAAGTCGTGTTTCTTACCTTGTAACATCCACATTGTCTACCGAACTTATGCTAACCGTTTTGCTAGCTTGTAAACAAATCCATGTGCTTTATCATTACCTTTTTCCACAGTTTGAAATAGCATAATGCACAATTTCTCCAGCAGAGGGGGAAATCCTGCCAAGTTTCCCTTTAAAATCTCTACACACAATTTTCAAACCTGCACACAGAAAACAGAAAACACCACAATAAAATGAAACTCTACATTCCAAACTCAATCATTCCTTTCAAAAGTGAACTTTAATGTCTATTGGCTGTTGATACTGTCAAACTTTTCCGATCTTGTATTTTCAAGGTCTAATAAACACTTGCGCCCTGTGATATGGCGACCTGTAGGCTACTCGATGAAGAAATTGAGCAGACCAGATTATAGTGGATGGAATCCACTATCTTGAAATCTCCTGGCCAGGGACGGATCATGGCTTGTGCCAAGTGTGCACGTGCACAGGGGCCCTCAGCCAATGGGGGTCAGATTTTTTTTAAAAATTGCCATGAATTTAGGCTAGATTATGCCCGGTGCTTCTGTCTGTTAATTTGCGGCACAACTGAATGGTATTATGGAACCGCGGACCGAAAGAAAAATAAATTAAATGTTTTCCTGATCAATAAATACTTCTTAATTCATAAAATATAGAGGCATAACATTAGGTGGAAGTGGTAGGCTATGAGTGCTCATTCAATGTGTATGTGTGTTTGCGAAAGTGAAACTGACACTGAACCACTCGTGGGTAGGTGAATGAAGTGGATTCCTGCAATGTTCATGAAAACAGCATAGCGATTGGATAACCTAATAAATCGCGACTTGTTGTAGGCCTAACAGTAGCTTATATCGTAGCAAATAGCCTATGGCGATGCCGATGACAGATAGGCCTACACTTATTTCACTCGTCTCACTGTGCTGGAGTGAGCGCATAATTAGGGAGATGATCTGCATCTCCATTTACCAAACGCTATAGTTTTGCTAACATCTCCACTGTTAACGTGAAATATGTCTCCATGCATGTAGTGTCAAGCAGCAGTGAAGTGAAAACCTTATCATGCAGGTAGCCAATGTTCACGTCACCTGAGTCAGACAGAAAACCCTTGTGGAGTAAGGCTTCTGCAGGAGAAAAGAGGAAAATGGTAGTGGAGGAAATGCATAGACAGGAGGAGGCTGTAAGATGTACTAAGGCAGTGTCGCAGGCAAAACAAGGGCAGTGGGTGAACTGGGAAGGGGTGGAAAAAAGACGGATTAAATGGAAAGATCTATGGGGCATGGAAGCTGGTAAGATCAGATTTATGTTAGGTGCTACATATGATGTGCTCCCATCTCCCAAGAATTTAAGTCAATGGTTTGGTGAGGATGATAAATGCATACTTTGCTCGTGTGTGGGCAGTCTCCACCATATCCTATCAGGGTGCAAGGTAAGTCTCACCCAGGGGCGGTATACGTGGCGTCATAACCAGGTATTGAAATGTGTGGCAGCAGCAATAGAGGATAAAAGGAGAGAAGTCAATTCATTAGCAGCTAGTAAAGGGGTAAGGCAAATTAACTTTGTACGTCAGGGGGATAAACCTTATTCCGCGAAGGCCAGGTGTAAAACCGGCCAGTTGAAAAATGGGGCGGGCTGGGAAATGAAGGTTGATCTTGGCCAGCAGATGGCGGTACCTCCACATATAGTGAGTACTAAGCTACGACCCGACGTGATTCTATGGTCGGATTCAGAGAAGATAGTTTACTTCATTGAACTCACTGTTCCTTGGGAAGACAGAGTGGAAGTGGCCAATGAGCTGAAGAGAGCTAAATACACTGAAATAGCAGAGGAGGCAGCTAAGCGAGGTTGGAGTGCACGATTAAGGCCTATTGAAATCGGTGCACGTGGGTTTGTGGCCAGATGTGCTATTGGCTTGCTGTCTGAATTGGGCATTTGTGGTCGAAGTCTAAGGCAGGTGGTTAGTAACATGTCTTTAGCAGCAGAACAGGCAAGCGAATGGTTGTGGGTAAGGAGAAGTTACCCTTCCTGGGGCGCAAGCTAAGGTAAGCTAACTGGCTTTATGACCACCGCTAGCGAAGCTAGCGAAGCGGTCATATAGGGATTGTCAAAGTTTTTTTTTTTTTTTTCCCGTCATCTACTTCCTGAAATTTTGGTCAGCGATACCCAGGGCACATGAAATTTGGTGGGTATGTAGCCCCACTAAACTTTTACGGAAAAATTTCGTTTGGTCCCCGGGGGCCACTCCCCCTCTGCGCTGGGCCCCCCGAAACCCAAAAAATACAGTTTTTCCTAAATAACTACCTGAACCGTGGCACCGAGGATGAAGAAATTTTTATGGTATGTTGGTCTCAAGGGCCCACATCAACCTAGCCCATAATCACTCATTTGTGATTTGCACCCCCCCGGTAAAAAATGAAAATGCAATATCATTCTGCTTTAATCGCCCCTCTCTTCAGTAAAGACGTTCAGAACTGCACCAAATTTTATGTGTATGATTAACCTGACATTCTCTGGGGGTATGCCAAGTTTCGTAGAATTTCATCCATGGGGGGGTCTAAAAAATTAAGTTATGTGTACATTTAGTGACTGTACACTCATTGGACTGTAGATGGTGGTGCACACATATATACATGCACACACACACAGGCACCCACATACTATCGGTATTAGAACGGCAGTAGGATTAAAAGAAAGCCAAAATAAATATTCATCATTATGGCTGCATTTCCAGTATTGGCGATAAGTAGTCGTTTGTCCACTAGATGGCGCGTCGTTGCAGTGAGACGTAATTTTGTTGGAAGTTAAAAGTGGGTTGGAAAAACAATAGACGCTTCAAGGAGTGTAGTTTACCGCAGAGAACGTCTAATAAGGATAGGATGATGTTCACATGAAATGTAATTTCCATTTCTTCTTGAAGCCGAAATAAATCTGAGGATGTTTATCGGACATGCTTGGTTTTTACTGCAGGTACGTTAATCTTATAATATCAATAAGGACCTAGGTAATGTTACCGTTAGCGTTGGTTGAGTACTGTAATTTTGTCTACATCACATGCAATGTCTTAGTCCAAGGCACCGGGGAAAATATATTCTGGAATGCCGTATCCAGGCCTGACATGACAATATCCCCACATGTAGACTGATTTTTTTGCCTGTAAAAGGGCTATTTCTTTCTCTTCTTCCCCCTCCTCGCCCTCCTCTTGCTCCTCCTTGTCCTCTTCCTCTAACTTCACCTCCTTGTCCTTGTCATCCTCTCCCTCTCACTTCTTCACCTCCGTGTCCTCTTCCTCCTGTTCTTCCCCCTACTTCTTCACCTCCTTTAATTCTTACTCTTCTCACTCTTCCTGCTCCCTCCATTGTACCCATTGTACATTACAGTACCTGTGACTTATTTATAGTGCTTAGGCTGATTGCAAAGTGAACTAATTATCTAAAACAGTTTTCACATGAGAAAGTGTGCCAGAGAGTTGGCAGAGAGAGAAAGAAGAGAGAAAGTATGATGTATTGCGACATCAGAAGCAAGTCAAATTTGTAGTTTCTTATGTCTCATTCCATCGAACTACAGATCCGCTACCCGATCTGGAAAACCCGATCTTGTTACTACAGATCCACTACCCGATCTTGATGAACCACTGAAACGATTTTGGAAACATTATTTTAAGGTACAAAAAACTCTTTGGTGTTGCTTTAACTGTTCAGCCATTCCAACTATAAAAATGTAACTAACCTAGCAACAGCCTAGCAACCAACTCAAGTACCCTAGCAACAGCCTAGCAACCATGTCAAATACCCTAGCAACAGCCTAGCAACCACTTCCACAGTTAAAACCAAGCAACCAATATAGCAACCAATGAGTTTAACCTAGCAACCAGCATAGCAATCACCACAACTAACCTAGCAACAGCCTAGCAACCACCTCAAGTACCCTAGCAACAGCCTAGCAACCACTTCCACAGTTACAACCTAGCAACCAATATAGCAACCAATGAGTTTAACCTAGCAAACATCATAGCAACCACCACAACTAACCTAGCAACAGCCTAGCAACCACCTCAATTACCCTAGCAACAACATAACAACCACCATAACTACCCTAGAAACAGCCTAGCAACTGCCTCAAGTACCCTAGCAACAGCTTAGCAACCATATCAAATACTCTAGCAACAGCCTAGCAACCATGTCAAACACCCTAGCAACAGCCTAGCGACCACTTCCACAGTTACAACCTAGCAACCAATATAGCAACCAATGAGTTTAACCTAGCAACCAGCATAGCAACCACCACAACTAACCTAGCAACAGCCTAGCAACCACCTCAAGTACCCTAGCAACAGCCTAGCAACCATGTAAAATACCCTAACAACAGCCTAGCAACCACCACAATGTCAACCTAGCAAACACCATAGCAACCAACAGGATTACCCATGCAACTAGCATAGCAACCACTTAATTTGGCATAACAACCAACGTATGCACCCTAGCAACACTATTGCAACTATATCTGCATTATTTGTTTTTACTCTGTATGATATTTTACATCATATTTTTTTTCATTTTCATGCACTGTATTTCCTTTTAGGAAATGCTTTTTATAGTTATAGTGGATGGAATCCACTATCTTGAAATCTCCTGGCTTCGTCTTATTAGGGCCCGAGCACCGAAGGGCGCAAGGCCCTATTGTTTTTGTAAGGATTATTATTATTTTTTCACTATTATTATTATTGTTATTCCACTTTTTTGCTTTCCTGTTTTTGAGGTGGTTAACATGGTCAAAAACTCTTGAAATTTGGCACACACGTCAGGTGTCACGCATCGCAGTTAGGTACAAGAGCTTGACCGTGGCCCAGGGACTCGCTAGTGACTGATCTCGTGGTTGGAATATATTTTGAGGTGGTTAATTTAATAGAAAAGTCTTGAAATTTGACACACACATCAGGTGTCACACAAAGCAGCTAGGTACAAAAGCTTGCCCCCGGGCATGGTCCAGGGACTCGCTAGCGCCCCCTTACGCCCCCTTAGGTGACTGATCCCGTGGTGGGCATATACTTTCAACTACACACACTATCTCCCCAAGATGAACAACTTTCCTATGTACAATGCATTAGCCACGCCCAACAGGAAGTGAGGTATTTGGGATTTTGTGCAGACTAATATGTGATGAAATATGTGCTGAATTGTGATCCCAAAAGAGGTGCTTCCCATGGGTGAAAATGCATGAAATTTGGCACACACATCAAGTGGTACAGTGAATAGACACGGATAAAAGCTTGTTACCGGGCGTTGCCCAGGAACTCCATAGTGCCCCCTTACGTCACAGTGACTTGTGGTTGGCATATAGTTTTAGATACACACACCAAATTTGGTGGGTGTATGTAACTCCCAAAAACAAACAACTTTTATATTAACATGCCATTAGCCACGCCCACAAGAAGTGAGGTATTTGAAATTTTGTGCGTTGTGGACATGATCAATTTTAACGTACTCCTCCTAGACGGTTGATCCGATTCATGTCAAAGTTGGTATACATGACACCAAGATGTTTCTAATTTTAAATTGTGAAGCTTTTTTTTTTGATATGTTGTAATTTGACGAAATAGCAAATTTATTAATTTTAATACCGTTCCACACAATAACAATAAATGTGACATAATTCACCATGCATGGCTTGAAATGTTTTAAATTTCACAGGTCATTGAATACCATGTTAATGATAATATTCACATGCCCATAATGCATGTTTGACATAGCGCCACCAACTGGCAACAGAAAGAATGACAATTACACTGATGTCGTATGATCAATTTTAACATACTGCTCCAAGACGGTTTGTCAGATTCATGTGAAATTTGGCGAACATTATGCCAAGATGTTGCTGATTGTGAAGGAATTTTTGATATGTTGAAATATGTTATGGTTTTAATATCAAACCACATAAACATTAACCTGACAATAGCCAGATGAATGTCGTTCCGCTTAGCTCCGCCTAGCTTCACTCACATCCATCTGGGACCTCTTCTATTGAGAGTGATTTCTGCAACCGACTTTATGGTTCAGCCAATCAGGACGCAGGGCGGGAGTTTCATAGATGTGACATAGCGTAGAAGCGACTGTGAGACTGTTATCAGCATCACGGGTTGGCTTCAATGTGAGTGGTTGAAGTAGCACGTCAATAGATGACGGACAAGTGGCTTATTCAATCATATGCAAGCATTTTTTGATTAGGCCCAGCCTTCTGAAGCAACACTTCAATGGATCGGTTCCAGATGGATGAGTGGAGCTAGGCGGAGCGAAATTCATCTGGCTATTGTCAGGTTACATAAACAGGAAATGTGTCATAAAGTCACAGTGCATTGAATGAATGGTCTGAAACTTCTCAGGATAACAGATATTATGATTAAGATGATATCCAGACACCCAATGGGCCTGCCTGGCATAGCGCCACCACCTGGCCAAGCAGGAAATGTTCCAGAAATGGACGATGCCTTAACTGATTAATTCTGAAACTTTATAAAATATTGGATACTATTGTGATGATATTCACATGTGTAATTCACATGCCTAGCATAGCGCCACCATCTGGCCAAGCAGGAAATGTGCCAGAAATGTTCTATGCTTTGAATGAATGGTCTGAAACTTCTCAGGTTAATAGATATTATGATTATGATGATATCCAGACACCCAATGGGCCTGCCTGGCATAGTGCCACCACTTGGCC
>NC_055961.1:10196842-10199342 GCF_018492685.1 Alosa sapidissima | reverse complement strand
GAATGAGGGGAGGGAGGGAGAGGGGAGAGAGAGAAGGAGGGAATGAGGGGAGGGAGGGAGAGAGGGGAGAGAGAGAAGGAGGGAATGAGGGGAGGGAGGGAGAGAGGGGAGAGAGAGAAGGAGGGAATGAGGGGAGGGAGGGAGAGAGGGGAGAAGGGGCAGAGAGAGAAAAAAGGAGTGAAGGAGGAGGAGAGGCAGAGAGGAGGAGGAGAGGCAGAGAGGAGGAGGGGGGGGCAGAGAGAGGGGGGGGGGGGCAGAGAGGGGGGGGGGGGGGTCATGAAGCAAATGCAGAAGTGCCGTTCACCCTGTTACGAGTTGAACCACTGAAACAATATTGGAAACATTATTTTAAGGTACAAAAAACTCTTTGGTGTTGCTTTAAATAGGGTACACTGTGGCAGTCTATCTGTACCAGAGGAAGACCTTGAGCAGGTACAGGCTGAGCAACACCACAGCCAGCCTATGGACAGAGGCAGACACGGGCAAACCTGGCTGCCCACAGAAGAGAGAGCAGACATGGGCAAACCTGGCTGCCCACAGAAGAGAGAGCAGACATGGGCAAACCTGGCTGCCCACAGAAGAGAGAGCAGACATGGGCAAACCTGGCTGCCCACAGAAGAGAGGCTGTGCACCCACTGCAGCCAAGGCATGATAGATGCATGATAGAGTTTCCCTTTTTCAGTGAATGCTGCCAATTAAAAGAAATCCTGAATGAATTCTATCCTAAATTTAAAATAATCTTTCAGTCACACACAATCAAAGTGTAAGAATATTAGTAGGCTTGGAACAGGACAGTGCCATATAAGAGTTGCAGCTAGATATGGAGATGCCAGCCACAGAGAAAGGGAGTTACTCCGTCAGTAAAACACTTGTGAAACACACACACAGACACACACAAACACACACACACACACATACACACACACACAAATAGGAATAGCTGAGTGCATAACATCTAAGCTACTTTGAGCCATGTCTGTTGTACATATGATGTTCTGTTTTTATATACAAATTCTAATCCAAAGTGCTTTATTACTGTAGTACCCTGGGAATCCAGAGTTCCTGCGGAAGCATTTGCTGAGCGAGAGACTCTGACAATGAGTAATGATGCATCTAACTTTTGCCCCTTGCATCGCGGGGAACCAATCATATCTGTGTATCTGATATAGGCGGGCCAGAGGCGAGCTAAACAGATGACAGACGTAGTGTTATCCAGTTGCGTCGAAGTCCGGAATCAGTCAGTTAACATTGTTCGTATAGTGTTATCCAATTGCGTGCAGTGAGATTTTCAAATGTGTGCTTAGTGACGCCCCTCGAGTTGGGCCATTACGCTATTCGTGCCCAGACCCTTAGTCTTTCAGATTGGGTCTGGTCCTCCAGGCTACTTTATTAGCATGACTGTGTAAGTACAGTGTACTAATAGTGGGATGATAGTCAGGGGTGTGTCTCTGTGTGTGTGTGTGTGTGTGTGTGTGTGTGTGTGTGTGTGTCCGGGCATGTATGCATGTGTGTCTATTACTGTAACATAAATACAGGTTTAGACCAGGTCCCTCAGGTTGTGACATTTTAAGACATATTGTGCAACAGGAGAAGGCCCTTTGCCAAGAAGTATGGCCATTTTATGATTGCCGTCATTCTTTTTGCAGTGTAGAAGAAAATCCCCCTCTCCACCCATCTCTCTCTCTCCACCCATCCCTCTCTCTCTCCACTCATCCCTCTCTCCACTCACCCCCTCTCCACCCATCCCTCTCTCTCTCCACTCATCCCTCTCTCCACTCACCCCCTCTCTACCCATCCCTCTCTCTCTCTTCACCCATCCCTCTCTCTCTCTCCACTCATCCCTCTCTCCACTCACCCCCTCTCTACCCATCCCTCTCTCTCTCTTCACCCATCCCTCTCTCTCTCCACTCCTCTCTCTCTCTCTCTCTACCCATCCCTCTCTCTCTCTCCACCCATCCCTCTCTCTCTCCACTCATCCCCTCTCTCCACTCACCCCCTCTCCACCCATCCCTCTCTCTCTTCACTCCTCTCTCTCTCTCTCTCCACCCATCCCTCTCTCCACTCACCCCTCTCTACCCATCCCTCTCTCTCTCTTCACCCATCCCTCTCTCTCCACTCCTCTCTCTCTCTCTCTCTACCCATCCCTCTCTCTCTCTCTCTCCACCCATCCTTCTCTCTCCACTAACCCTCTCTCCACCCATCCCTCTCTCTCTCCACTCATCCCTCTCTCTCCACCCATCTCTCTCTCTCTCTCCACCCATCCCTCTCTCTCTCCACTCATCCCTCTCTCCACTCACCCCCTCTCTACCCATCCCTCTCTTTCTCTCCACTTCTCTCTCTCTCTACCCATCCCTCTCTCTCTCCACCCATCCCTCTCTCTCCACTCATCCCTCTCTCTCCACTCACCTCTCTCTCTACCCATCCCTCTCTCTCTCTCCACTCACCCCTCTCTTCCTCTCTCTCTCTCTTCACCTACTTAAAGACTGATAAATTGGCCTGC
>NC_055961.1:10161842-10191842 GCF_018492685.1 Alosa sapidissima | reverse complement strand
TCAACAGAAGCTAACTGAAACAGCGGAATCTATGCTGAACTCCACAGCACTGGCAAAGATGTGATACGGTGGCAAATGGCAATCTGACTGAGACTCGTGCACTTGGGGAAATAACTCCAGAACTGACCAACCGTTAAGTCCTTTTTACACAGAGCTTTTAAATCATGATCCTGTCTTTGGTGACCGAATCCGCAACCTATGCCTATCAGTTTATTTGTTGAATAGCAACGTTGCTCCTGCTCAAATATGTATAAACTAACCAATGCAATACAGTCCAAATCATTCAAAAACCATACAAAATAATAGAAATGTACAGTCCATCATCCATAACACACGACGGAATGTGTCCAAATCTGGGTGGGTGGGTTTATCCAACAGGACGTGGGTGATATGCATGTCAAAATCTGGTAATGAACCAAGTTTTCAGCTTTCAGTTGCTTCATGTCTCTAACAAGCCCAATTAACATTTCCTCATTCGTTCATCAACCAATCAGTTGGTGGAGGTGAATGAGTCCAGGTGTGCTCTAGCATTCCGGAGCATCTCCATGTAGAGCCTGTTGTTCTCCCTGAGAGAGAGAAGAAGGGAGAGAGACAGCGGCCATGTCAGCTAGCTCACCTTTCTTTCTAGAATATTCTCACACATCATGTCTTAATCCTGCTGATGCTATTTCAGTCTCTTTTTTATCTTTAAGACAAAAAAAAAATGATGCTCATGTAATTGTTGTTGTTGAATGGCAGTTCGCATAAACGTGCCTGCTAAGTAAACAGTAACATAAACATTGGTAAATATCTTTAATTGTTTTCTTCATCATCTTTGCTGCTATGGAAACTCACGTGGCAACTGAGCGGTCAAACATCAAGGTCCCTATATCCATGTAGTACTGAGCATCTGTCCTCAGGGCAGTATAGTACTCGTTAGCCTGCAGAACACACACACACACACACACACACACACACACACACACAAACGTACACACACACACACACACACACAAACGTACACACACACACACACACACACACACAAACGTACACACACACACACACACACACACACACACACACACACACACACACACAATCACACACACACACACACACACACAATTGCACCATCACGTGGGGCACAGAGGGGGGGGTATGTCCTCCACAAAGTATATTACGATTATTATATGCTCCTGGATAGAGTAAATGAGTGGTGGTCTAACCTGTTCCTGGACGGTGTAGCCCCACTGGTTGTGGGCGTGATTGGGGTCCCAATATCCAGCCTGCCGTTTCTGACGCATGAAGCCCTTGGCTTCCCTCTCCTTCACAAAGGGGGCACTCAGCACCACTACACACAGACACACACACACGACCAACACCATCATCACCATCACTAAACACACACACATGACCAACAAAATCATTGTCATCACTATACACACACACACGACCAACACCTACATCATCATCATCATCATCACTATACACACACACACAAACACACACGACCAACACCATCATCATTATCACTAAACACACACACACACACACACACACACACAAACACACGCGACCAACACCATCATCATTATCACTAAACACACACACAAACACACACGACCAACACCATCATTATTATTACTAAACACACACACACAACCAACACCATCATCATCACTATACACACACACACGACCAACACCATCATCATCATCACTAAACACACACAACCAACGTCATCATCATCATCATCATCATCATCATCACTATACACACACAACCATCATCATCATCATCATCATCACTATACACACGACCAACATCATCATCATCATCATCATCACTATCATTATCATCACTGTACACACACACACACAAACAACCAACGTCATCATCATCACTATACACACAACCAACAACATCATCATCATCACTAAACATACACACACACACGACCAACATCATCATCATCATCACTATACATACATGACCGTCATCATCATCATCATCATCATCATAATCACTATACATACATGACCAACATCATCATCATCATCACTAAACACACATGACCATCATCATCATCACTATACACATGACCAACATTATCATCATCATCATCATCATCACTATACACATGACCATCATCATCATCATCACTATACATACATGACCAACAACATCATCATCATCATCATCATCATCACTATACACATGACCATCATCATCATCATCACTATACATACATGACCAACAACATCATCATCATCATCATCATCATCACTATACACATGACCATCATCATCATCATCATCACTATACATACATGACCAACAACATCATCATCATCATCATCATCATCACTATACATACATGACCAACAACATTATCATCATCATCATCACTATACACATGACCATCATCATCATCATCACT
This sequence comes from Alosa sapidissima, assembly GCF_018492685.1. NCBI lineage: Eukaryota > Metazoa > Chordata > Actinopteri > Clupeiformes > Clupeidae > Alosa > Alosa sapidissima. The sequence goes on along the minus strand of NC_055961.1, from coordinate 10,189,421 downwards.
ATACATACATGGCCGTCATCATCATCATCATCATCATCATCATCATCACTATACATACATGACCAACATTATCATCATCATCACTAAACACATGACCATCATCATCATCATCATCACTATACATACATGACCAACATCATCATCATCATCATCACTATACACATGACCATCATCATCATCATCATCATCACTATACATACATGACCAACAACATCATCATCATCATCATCATCACTATACACATGACCATCATCATCATCATCATCACTATACATACATGACCATCATCATCATCATCACTAAACACACACACCACAAACTCACCCTCCATGAGAACTAACAGCAATACCACTCTCTTCATCTCTGCAATCGAGAGGATAACATGTCATTATATTCAGTCTGTGTGTCACCAAAACATCAAGATATCATTCACATGACAAAATCATACATTTTTTAAGCAACTCTCTGTTCTACCTAAATGTAGGTTAGAAGGTTTGTCTAGGGGAAATAGTCACACAAATAGGCACATACACAACCATATCCCATACATATTTACATTGACATATCCCACACATATTCACATTGACACTCTCCAAAATATGTTTATAATTGGATGCAGTGCTCCCATTTATAGGCATATTGGTGCTGGATGGCTTCACTGTAAGATATAAAAAATAATTCACTCACCTTCATCAGTTTATCAGTGTGGGTAAAGTGTGCTCTTAACGCTGCGTTGGCAAAAAGTGTGTGTGTAAGTGGCTGCTTTTGTGTGCGTGAGAGAGAGAGAGAGAGAGGGGGGCGGGGGAGCCATTCGTATCCATGGTGGAATGCAGTACCTGTATGTGAGTGTGTTTGTCCGAACAGAGCTTCCTTTCAGGACTCGGGCAACCAAACCTGCATCCAAATAGCAATGTGTGTGCGTGTGTTTACACGGCCAAGACTCTTCCTCACATGGTTTGCACCGTTCCGTGTGTGTGATTTTGGTGGAAGTGCACACTGCGCAGTCTCGCTGAGACACGCACGCTCACTATGCTGGAGACACAACCTGCCCCCCCCCCCCCCCCCCAAGAAGTGAAAAACAGAAGACACTCTCTCTCTCTTTCTCCCTCACAAACACACACACACTCTCCCTCTCTTATACAGTGTGTTAACTTTACTGGATTTTCACACTCACCTTCACCCCCCAAAAAATTAAGTGACATTCTCTCTATATCTCACTCTCTCTCTCTCACACACACACACACACACACTCTCTCTCTATATCTCACTCTCTCTCACACACACACACACACACTCTCTATATCTCACTCTCTCTCTCTCACACACACTCTCTATATCTCTCCCTCACACACACACACTCTCTCTATATATCTCACACACACACTCACTCTATATATCTCTCACACACACACACCCACTCTCTATATCTCTCACACACACACACTCTCTCTATCTCTCTCTCACACACACACTCTCTATATCTCTCTCTCTCACACACACACACACTCTCTCTATATATATCTCTCACACACACACTCTCTCTATATATCGCTCTCTCACACACACACACACACTCTCTCTCTATCTCTCTCACACACACACACTCTCTCTATATCTCACTCTCTCTCTCACACACACTCTCTCTATATCTCACTCTCTCTCTCTCACACACACTCTCTATATCTCTCCCTCACACACACACACTCTCTCTATATATCTCACACACACACTCACTCTATATATCTCTCACACACACACACCCACTCTCTATATCTCTCTCACACACACACACTCTCTCTATATCTCTCTCTCACACACACACTCTCTATATCTCTCTCTCTCACACACACACACACTCTCTCTATATATATATCTCTCTCACACACACACTCTCTCTATATATCGCTCTCACACACACACACACACTCTCTATATCTCTCTCTCTCACACACACACACACTCTCTCTATATATATATATATCTCTCACACACACACACTCTCTCTATATCTCTCTCTCACACACACACTCTCTCTATCTCTCTCTCTCACACACACACTCTCTCTATATATATATCTCTCTCTCACACACACACACACACTCTCTCTATATCTCTCTCACACACACACACACACACACACTCTCTCTATATCTCTCTCACACACACACACTCTCTCTCTATATATATCTCTCTCTCACACACACACACACTCTCTATATCTCTCTCTCACACACACTCTATATATCTCTTTCTCTCTCACACACACACACACACTCTCTCTCTCTCACACACACACACACACTCTCTCTCTCTCACACACACACACACACTCTCTCTCTCTCACACACACACACACACACTCTCTCTCTCACACACACACACACACTCTCTCTCTCTCACACACACACACACACTCTCTCTCTCTCACACACACACACACACTCTCTCTCTCTCTCACACACACACACTCTCTCTATCTCTCTCACACACACTCTCTCTCTATCTATCTCTCGCTCACACACACACACACCCTCTCTATATCTCTCTCACACACACACACACACTCTCTCTCTCTCACACACACACACTCTCTCTATCTCTCTCACACACACTCTCTCTATCTCTCTCACACACACTCTCTCTCTATCTATCTCTCGCTCACACACACACACACCCTCTCTATATCTCTCTCACACACACACACACTCTCTCTCTACATCTCACACACACACACACACACTCTCTCTCTCTACATCTCACACACACACACACACACACACACACACACTCACTCTATCTCTCTCTCACACACAGTGCGTTCACTGTGCTGGACACCAACCTGGACCCTCACCCCCGCAAAAAGTGAAAAGCACACTCTCACACACACACAAAAATAAAGCAAAAATAAAGTGAAAAGCAGGAAACAGTTCATACTGCTCAGTAGTTTATGAGAAGAAATCATCTATATCATAGACATAAGTAATACAATACACAACATACCTCAATCAAACACACACACAGACACACAGACACTCACACACAAGCAGAAACCAAACATTTTCATTTTCACTGAACCAAAAGAAAAAAATAATTTATTAGCAAATCTTACATTACAAAATATGATGACAAATTAAATATAAAAGCTTGAGTTCCTGTCCAATATACCGGATAGGGAAATTCTGGACTTATACATACTTCCCACACACACACACAATTTTAATTAATAACTCAGTCTCACTCCAAATACACACAGAGGACTACCGAGATAATAATTACAAACTCACAAATAAAGTTAGAGAAGTACAGACAGCCCATTCAGAGAATACACACACACACACACACACACACACACACACACAGACAAAACTGAACAGTTCAGTGAGAAAGCACTCACACACACAAAACTGTTCAGTCAGAAATGAAAATGAGGTCAGTCGGTTTCACTCACACACACACACACAGACAAAACTGAACAGTTAAGTGAGAAAGCACTCACACACACAAAACTGTTCAGTCAGAAATGAAAATGAGGTCAGTCGGTTTCACTCACACACACACACACAGTTCAAATCAATGCTGTTGATCGCTGACTCTCTCCCCATCACAAGCACACACACTCAGGTCCTAAAACTAGAGGCAAATGAGATTGATTAGGTTTACCAATCAGATCAAATCTGTCTCCCACACATGCATGCACGCACACACCCACGCACGCACACACAGCCATGCACACACAGACATGCACACACATAACCATGCATGCATGCATGCATACACACACAGCCTACACACACACACACACACACACGCATAGCCTACACGCTCACACACACACACACACACACAGGCGTGAACATACATTCACACAGATATTACATAGCAGTAGTGCGCTGTACTAAGAGAAAGCATTTGACATTTTGTACATACATGCCTAATAACCTTGTAACCAGTAGTCTTTAAAATCTTTGCCTCTTTCCAACATACACACACTCACCAAGATAAACTATTCAAATGCTTGCCATGCTCCGCCATGCTACCATTTTCAAGCACACAAATAGTGTCACACTGACATTCCCATTCTATGTTTCACACACACACACACACACACTTACTTATCGCACAATCCCCACGTACGTCCCAGAAAGACTAGGGAAAAAACAAACAAAATGATTTCCCTGCACAAGCCGTAGGGTTAGTGGGTCTGTATGAACGCTGAACTTCACCATGGCAACATGCGACTAAACAAATAAAAAAAAACAGTAAAAAAAGGCTAGAGACGAATCCCCATCCTGGTGCCAATAGAAAAGGAGACTGAGAGCAATACTCAGAATGGGAGTGTGTGTGTGTGTGTGTGTGTGTGTGTGTGTGTGTGTCCTAGGTCATCCTCAGAATGGGAGTGTGAGTGTGTGTCCTTGGTCATCCACACTGTTATACTGTGTGCATGGAATAATCTAGTGTGTCAGAAGCAAAGCATGTGGGCATCTGGTCTACAGGCAGCTCTGAGAACAGTCTCTGAGAGTGTGTGTGTGTGTGTTGCTGCAAGCTAGAGTCTTTTGAGGGTCATTGGTGTACACCGCGCCTCTGCTCGATCAGTCACCCCATCGTTGTGAGTTTATCAATGAGGTCATCGATAGTGTAGACGATGAGTTTGATGTCATCTTTCTCCGTCATGCGATGCTGTCCGTGTTTCCGTAAGATGACATCTACGTCATTGCTTAACACACGCTCAGCAACCTGGGAATGAGATGGGCAGCGTTAACGATAAACTAGCTAATTATATCAGCATCGCTGTGTTAAATATTACACACACCTGCTTGGACACGTGGTTAAGTTAAGCACTAACTCTACTATACGCTACACACACCAGCATGGAGATGTGTGTGTGTGTGTGTGTGTGTGTGCTTGGTGGTGTGAGTGTGTTCAAGAGTGTGGGTGTGTGTGTGAGTTTGTGGGTGTGTGTGAGTATATGTGAAAGTGTGAAGTGTGTGGGGGTGTGAGGGTCGCACCTGCATGGAGATGTGCCAGGGCACGTCGGCGTCCTTGAGGCCGTGGATGAGGCGGACCGGGCAGGCCAGCGGCAGCGGACTCTGCAGCACGCGGTGATTCTCCGCCTCCTTCAGGAAGTCCAGGCTCAGCGTCACATGACCCCCTTCTGCGTGCCGATTGGGCACAGTCCACTCACCCTTCTCCTCGATCTCCTTCTTTGCCTGAACATTTGAAAAAGGGAGCACACAGCCGGGGCCTACTGGTCAGCGCTTCGGACTTGTAACCGGAGGATTGCCGGTTCGAACCTCGACCAGTAGGCCATGGCTGAAGTGCCCTTGAGCAAGGCACCGAACCCCTCACTGCTCCCCGAGCGCCGCTGTGGTTGCAGGTGCTGAGCGTGTTTCACTAATTCACGGATTGGGATAAATGCAGAGACCAAATTTCCCTCACGGGATCAAAAGGAACTGACCCTATAGGCAACATGTTGACATGTATGTGTATATACACTATGTATATGTGCTCAGACTGCCCCCTATTGGCAGCACATGGATGCATATATGTGCATATGTGCAAAGTTACCCTTCTACGTTGATGCTTCTCTTTTGATGTATATGTGTATATATCGCCGCTTACACAGTTACGTTCCGTCACCGCATGGCAGTGGGTGTTCCCGACGGTTAGGGGTGTGTAACCTACTATGCAAATGCCTTGAAGTGGGCCTATGACCGTAATTTGATTGGCTGGTGACTTCCGTTGCTCTCCGTTGGTGCAGCAAAAGTTGAACTTTTCAACGGGGACGACGGGAGCACCGCGCCGCAACGGACCCACAATTCAGTTCGGCCACGGATGGCGTAAGCCCATGTAAAGTAAACGAGATGCGTCTCCGGCACTGCACGCAACGCAACTGTGTGTAAGCACCGTAAGTGTACAGACTGCCCCCTATTGGCAGCACAGTGCTGTATATGTGTGTACAGCTCTGGAAAAATTAAGAGACCACTGCACATTTTTATGATGTCATCCTATAGTTGCTGAGTGACATTCGAATGAGTTGACGGTCATATTTAAAGTGAAGAGACGACTGCAAATTTGAATATGACCGTCAATTTATTTATAGGATCAGAAAAATGTGCAGTGGTCTCTTAATTTTTTCCAGACCTGTATGTGTGTTTATGTGCTAAGACTCACCTCTATAGGCAGTGCGTTGAAGGCGGTGACAGTGTGGTCTGCAGCGGTGGAGATTCCCACCAGGGCGGCGACCTTCTCGGGGCGGGCCAGGGACGCCAGCAGCATGAGCCATGCCCCCATGCTGGAACCAACCAGAATCTGGGGGCAGGGACAAAGTGGCACAGAGGGCATGACCAATGAAACTCCTTCTTTCAGCAACTCCGAGTAAGAACACAGAACAGACTTTTGGATCGGTTATCAGATGACCTACAGTAGTTATGCTCCATCTTGTTCATACACACACACACACACTTGTGTGTGAGGTTTTCTTTGGTTGTTTATCAGTCTGCCCACCCCATCCCATCTTCCATGCAATAGACCTCTGAAGAACGCTTACAAAAAAAAAAGAGATCCGGGTACCATCTTTGCCTTTGCCCATATAAGGAGATCCGGGTACCATCTTTGCCTTTGCCCATATAAGGAGATCCGGGTACCATCTATGCTCATATAAGGAGATCATTTGGACAAAGATGGTAGCTTTGGGGCTTCTTTGTAGGTGAACTTCAGAGATTTACGCTTGTATGCCTATCAAGTAGTCTCTGCGTCTTCCCACGATGCCAAGGTAGTGCGGCTCACCTGCGGTCCATCCACCAGCTCGTCCAGTACGTACAGCACGTCTTTCTTCCAGGTTCCCAAGGTACACTCTGCCATGTTGCCCTCCGACGAACCACAGCCTGTGTAGTCAAACCTGCCAATATTGAAATAAATCGAATCAAATCAGATACTGAATCCAATTGGGACCTTGTGAATTGTAATTGACTTGACTGTATGCAATTTTGAAGCTCATAACATTTTGTCACATTCAGCAATCATCTCCTCACAACCGCTAGCTGCCCATTCCATGAGTACACTATAAAATAAATAAATAAATCAATAAAGTGGTCCCTGTAGGCAGCCCAGGCTCCGTAAACTGGAAAAAAACATATTTGGGACAGCCTGCCCTCTAAACAAAAACAAAACCCTGCGTGGCATTTCTACTGAAGGGAAGGATGAGCTTCCTCTCTGGTGGGCTTTGTTTGGTCCTTGGCCAAAACATGATGTTGGTTCTTTTGGACAAAAATTCCTATTCTTCACGTTCTGTTGCCATTTCTAGGTCAGTTTTGAATGTGAAAAACAACAATGAACTACATACATCTCCTTTAAAGGTTCAGATACCCAGTCCTATTCTTCACGTTCTGTTGCCATTTCTAGGTCAGTTTTGAATGTGAACAACAAAGAACTACATACATCTCCTTTAAAGGTTCAGTCCTTGATTCTAGCGGAAGGTTTCTGACGAGCGAAGGCTGTCTCCCTGTGATTGGCTAGTTGCGATGTGCTCACCGTAAGTAGGCGTGTCCAAGCGACTGGCAGAACTCCTCGAGAGCCTCTGCCTTCTGGCCGCCCATGTTGGAGGCGAAGCCGGGCAGGAAGAGAACGCCCGGACTCTTGCCCGCAATCTTACGGTACGCCAGCCGCGGGAGGTCAGGACGCGTCGCGTACTGGATGGTGCTCTTCTGACGGACCGCTGGAGAAAAAAAAAACAACCCAGAAGAGAGAGAGATAAAGGGATGGATAAATGGATGGAGAGAGGGATAGAAGGAGAGAGGGAGGGGTGGAGAAAGGGATGGATAAATAGATGGATGGAGAGAGGGATGGCTCAATGTTAATTTTTGTGGTTAAAAGTGGTTGCCAGCTTGTCAACCTGGCATGAGGTTTTGGTTGCCAAAGCCAACCAAATCTGGTTGTCACTCACTTGGTAGTCAAGGACAACCGGGCAACCATTAATGTTGACCCCTGGATGGAGAGAGGGATGGATAGAGGGATGGGTAAAGGCATGGGTGGAGAGAGGGATTGATGAATGAATGGAAAGAGGTATGGATGTTAAGGGGCAACTGTGGCCTACTAGTTAGGGCTTCGGCTTGTAACCAAAGGGTTGCCGGTTCGATCCCCGACCAGTAAGAAAAACGTGGGTGGGGGAAGTGGTTGAACACTGCTCTCCCATGCCCACATCCACGGCTGAAGTGCCCTTGAGCAGGGCACCTAACCCCTCACTGCTCCCCGAGCGCCGCTGTTGTTGCAGGCAGCTCACTGCGTTGGGATTAGTGTGTGCTTCACCTCACTGTGTGTTCACTGTGTGCTGAGTGTGTTTCACTAATTGGGATAAATGCAGAGACCAAATTTCTCTCACGGGATCAAAAGACCATATATACTTATATAGAGTATATGTACTTATACTTACTTATGCTTAAATGATAGAGAGAGGGATAGATAAATGGGTGGATAGAGGGAAAGAGGGATGGTGGAGAGAGGAATAGAGGGAAAGAGGGATGGAGGGATGGGTGGAGGGAAAGAGGGATGGAGGGATGGTGGAGAGGGAAAGAGGGATGGAGGGATGGTGGAGAGGGAAAGAGGGATGGTGGAGAGAGGAATAGAGGGAAAGAGGGATGGAGGGATGGAGGAGAGAGGAATGGATAGCATGCTGGATGGTGCTCTGGTGCTACTACCAATTATAATAATAATAATAATAATAATGTTACATTTACAAAGCACCCTTCAAACTTAAGGTCACGTTACATAACAGACACGCGCGCGCACACACACACACACACACACACACACACACACACACACACACACACACACACACACACACACACACGCACAAGAACACTAAGCAGCAGAAGAGAAAGGAACGCTCCTACAAAATAAAGGCTTTAAATGAGATGTGAGGTAGAGAAAGAAGGGCAGGCACAGACGGATGGAGGCCGAGAAGAACAGCAGAGTGAGCTCGCAGAGGGAGTGCTGTATCAACAAACACTCTACTGCACCCTCACACAAGCTTCTGTGTGTGTGTGTGTGTGTGTGTGTGTGTGTGTGTGTGTGGACATAGAGGTGCCCATCTCGCCATGGGCGGTGACACGAGGACTGAAGGCCCATTACCCTTAGCATGGAAGTGTAATGCTTGAAGCCCAGTTTCAGATTATCAGCAGATGTAAGGTCCCACAATGTGTTATAACTGGTAGTGCTACGTTTTCACTCACACAATGCACAACCCATTCTGAAAAGGATAGCAAAAAGCTGACCTACTGCTATTTATAAGTATTTAACTGCCAGTGGGATAAAGGTCGTCAGCTTGTTGTACTCTGGTCCTCTCAGTTATAGTGTTATTGTGCTGTTTAGGACTGCATATTACCAAAGCTAAAATATGCTAACGTTAGTTTAATAGCTAACTGGTTAGCCAATTTGATACAGCAGCTGGTTAAATTGAAGGCTCCTCTAGTTACACAACTGACTAACAGGGTTTAAAAGATGTAGGTCTTCTTGTTACCCGTTTCCATTAGCATGTATAATTGCCTTTATCGCATCATTATCCAATCCTCGCCAACGCTCACCTGCGTTTTTAATGAATGAGAACTCACCAGTTGAACCTTGCGCCGAAAGCATGGCATTCCACGCATTGCTGGCGAGCCTGCGGGTACATCTGAGGAGCGTAGTCGAGGAGCTGAGAGCCATAACGACGGGGTGCTTCGCGTCTGGCGGAGGCTTCGCCGGGATGCTGGACCGACGTTCCCCGAGAATAGAAATGCACCTGCAACCGGGCTGATGGTTCTTGAGGAGGCTGATCTGAACGTCCTGTCCTTCCTTAGATTTCTTCTTCATGAATGTGATAGCCTTGTAACACCCTTAACACGTCATGCAATGTCGCCCCGACATGGATCGGAGTGTTATTGCAGTTTCATCTTACGTCTTTTGGAAATGTCTTCAGCCTGAGAATTAACATGCTGTTGTGCATGAAATCGTACAGATTACTAGATTATAAATCTTTGTTTATAAACTGTTTCCATTGGAATCTGTAGGCCTACTATGGCGGGGAAGCTCATTTCAAACGTGTTATTCACTTCAAACACCACACTCAGTAAATTTACCAAAAATATTCAAACATCCGAAACAAAAGTGACACTGTGCATATTTTCATCCCAAATCTGTAACGTCTAAAACGTCTGTGCTTCTAAATATACCGTAATTAGTTCTCATTATGACCACAAGGTGGCGACATAGTACGCGTTTTGTGAGTGTGCAGCACAAGGCGCATTCTAAGAGATTTCTCTTTCTCTCTCTCTCTCTCTCTCTCTCTCTCTCTCTCTCTCTCTCTCTTTCTCTCTCTCTCTCGCACACACACACACACACACACACATACACAAATAAATAGGAATTTATAAATAGAATAAATTCTTTTAAATTAAAAATAGGAATTTATAAATAGAAGTATTATTGACTATAAATATCTGTGCAACAGAATTTAGTGATGTATGACTATAAAGAAGGCTACATTGTATTGTATACATTGTATTGCCACTCACGAAAAAATATAAAACTGCATTGTGCTTTGCAACTCAGAAGATAAGTCTCCTCTGGCTGCATAGAGGTCGAGTCTCCAACTGGAACCAATCATGACTGGTCATATGTTGGTGTCTTCCATTAATGACTAGCATTTAGCAGCAGCAGCATGCAAGTGACACAGACTCACAAAAGCAGATTCGAGATTCAAAACCGCGGCTGACTGGTTGTCAGGCTGACCATTATGCTGAACAGTGTCCAACCCCATTTCATATTGGATTCTAGATGTGTCTGATATTTCCGTGATGATGTGATGTCACCATGAGATGCCAAGCGTGATGTTTCTAGGTGCCTAATGTGGTGTTCGGTTCCTGGTGCTAGTGTGATGTTGCATGGTTCAGGGGTGTATTCCAAGTAGGTAAGTTAACCCAGAGGAAGTGGTAAACCTCCTAATACAGGTTAGCATTTTGGATTTGTTTAGTTTGGATATTGAAGCCCCCCGGGCTATTTTATTATCAGGTTTACAACTTCCTGGGTTATCTTATCTAGGTTTGCCACTAAACCATATACTTGGAATCATGGCCTGGACTCCTGGTGAGATGTTTGTATGGTTCTAGGTGTCAAGTGTTCGTGTATGGTTCTAGATGCCAAGTGTGATACATGGTTCCAACTAAGTGCTGTTTGTATGGTTCTAGGTACCGATTGAGGACTGTATATGGTTCTAGACGCTGAAAGGGATCTTTGCATTGTTCTAGGTGCCGAGTGTGATATATGTTGGGTGGTGGTAGTGTAGTGGCTAAGGAGCTGGGCTAGCATGTAGTATTCTGAAAAATTGTGGGTTCAATTCCTGGCTTCCACTGTTGTGCCCTTGAGCAAGGCACTGTACTCCAAGTTGCTCTGGGGACAATGACCCTTGTTATGTAATTGTCATATTGTCACCATTCTAAAATAATGGCACATTCACAGTCATTTTTTGACCCCCCCCCCTAAATCATACAAATCTGGGTTAACTTTTTAAAGAAAAAAATATGTATGCCATTATTTTATGAAGGTGACAATATGTAAGTGTCTGCTAAATGAATAAATGTTATGTAAATGTATGATTGTAGATGCCGAGTGTGATGTTGCATGGTTCTAGGTGCTGAGTGTGATGCTTGGTGCTAAGTGCCTAGTGGGATGTTTGCATGGTTCTACGTGCCAACAGGGATGGATTACTGCACGGGCCTACTGGGCCCAGGCCCAGGGGCCCAAGGGGTCAGGGGGCCCTGAAGCCCAAGCCTTTGCATGGAATCATTGCCTCAATATCAACAAATCAGGATGTAGGCTATGAATCTGATTGAATTTAGTATTGGCCATCCCCAAAATGCACCAGAATACAGGAAATCACATCAAACAAATCAAAAATGTTCTGGGGGAGGACCCCCAACCCCACCCCCCCCCCTCCCTTAATACATCTGGGCCCAGGGGCCCGAAAGTTCATAATCCGCCCATGCGTATGATGTTTGTTTCTAGATGCTGAGTGTTTGTATGATTCGAGATTCCAAATGTGATGTCTGTTCTGGTGCCAAGTAAGTGTGTGTGTGTGTGTGTGTGGGTATGTGTATTGACGTGCATGCCTGCTTGGTCTGAAGCATGAATCCCAGAAACACACACACACACACAAACAAACTGTAAGTTAAAGCGCTAAAGAGAGAGTTCTAAATGCTAGTAGGAATTCCACGCATTCCAAACACTACAACACAAACGCTCTCGATTTCACACCCGCAAAGCGGCTAGTCCTCGAGCCTTTCTGTGGCTCCATTCATCAGCTGAGACTCAGCCCTGAGGGCGACCCGAGACCATTCGGCTCCGCTGATGCGAACCGCAATTGCTGGCCACGAAAGACTTCAATAGCCCCCACGGGCAGCTGCGGAACGGCTCGGTAAACTAGGGAGGAGTTGCCCTGCCGCTTGGGAAACGCACACTCTCAGCCAAAGTTCATACAGCTTATAGGACCCTCATCAGTGGTCTAAAACTTCGTTTATTATTGTTCATAAACTTCTCCATATCCCCGCTTTTCCAAAGCCAATGATTACTCGTGCAATTTTCACCTAATAATATCACGTAAACAAAAGGATTGATGCGTATACTGTAGCCTAGTTTTCATACATTACCACAGCTGCCAAAATATTGAATTATGCATCTCTGACATGCCATCATCATCATCATAATCATGCCCTCTGCAGTGACTAAAGGCCCCTAGACCGGAAGTAAATGGTTGCCTGGAGAATCTCAACTGAGAAGTTGTCAACATTGTTCAGACGGCGGAGAATACAGCTAGACGGTAGAGGGATACAGTTACGAAAAATAAAGATATCGCTGAATGAAGAGAAGATCAGGTAAAGGAGAGAAGGTGAGGAAATGTGTGTTCGGAAGGAAGGAAGGAAAATGAGACCCAGAGACTGATTAGAAGGCTGGCTGGGAATGGGGCTGTCACCAACGATGACACGTGTTTCTGCCATTTATACTAGCGTTTCGGTGGGCTGGCACGAGGACAGTTCGAATTAAGGAGACCGTCGGTAGAGGGGTACCTAGGGCCCTTTCTACGAGGGTGCAAGTCTAATCCTACACACCTTTTGTCAAACTCAACGAATTCATCCTCAGAGTCCTCTTGTTGTCCATTTAGGTTTCCGTGTTAAAAGTGATTTTGTCTGGCTTTGCAGTAATCTAACATAGTGGCATAGACTGAACCGTCAACACGCGCGCTGCGGGAGCAAGACACTGGGATGGGTGTGTAGGTTAATGTGAGCAGGAATATCACCAACCTTTCCTAAAAATGACACTTAATCGGCGGCTAACTTTTCACCTGCGCATCACTAGCCTACTGTGACCCAACTGTCGCTGTGAAAATGATGTAGATGAACTGTGGTGCCCACAGCCCGCTAGCTCATTCCATGCATGCAGCAGTTATTCAAAATCAAAAAAGTCTGATAAGTAGGTCTAGCGACGCCCCTGGTGCCAACAACCTGTTGCTGTCAGAGCGCTGTGTGGTGATGCACCCAGCGCACTGCCCAATGTTCCAGATCGAGACGTGCGTCCCATCCGCCCATTGGCTGTAGAGATGTAGAGATCCCAAGTAGCACAGCGCTTTCATGACTGGAGCTGGCGAGAGATCCAGGGCTGTTTTAAAAACTGTCGGGAATGAGTATTCATATAATATTCTACACCATTTCTTTAAAAAAAAAATTGCACATTATAATTCATGCCATCGCATAATCATTTATTTGGGGCCATTATTACACCCAATACTGATTTTGGCTTTTGTAATGAGCCATGTATAGGCTAGCCTAATGAATGCTGGTAACTAATTTATGTATTTAATAGATGCAATAAGCCAACGTTCAGTCGTGCTTTCCACTCACGCATGCGCAGTTCAAATTATGTATAGGTTAGCCTACTTCGTGTTTTAAGTGCAGTGCAAGGTGCATGCGCGCACTCTCTCTCTCTCTCTCTCTCTCTCTCTCTCTCTCTCTCTCTCTCTCTCTCTCTCTCTCTTTCACTCACTTCCTCGCTCACGCTCTCTCTCTCTTTCTCTCTCTCTCACACACACACACACACACACACACACACCATCAGGGGGCGGGGGTACAGTGTCTGATTCTCACTGAATAGAAGAGTTGTTGTTAACGTGAACTTGTCGCGAATGACGGATGTGTGTGTGTGTGTGTGTGTGTGTGTGTGTGTGTGTGTATGTGTGTGTGTCATATTATTGTGTGGAGGCAGGAAACTTCAGGTCTTCTCCAACAATCTCCGTGTGTTTATCTCAATCTCATTATGTTTTCCATGACTGATATTAAGAGAAGGGGGTAGTGAAAATTTGGATGAGATGAAAGACGTTGAAAATCTAGGCAAAGAATTTTTTTCCAAAAGTTGGTTTGTTTGGCTTGGCATACATTTAAAAAGATACACTTTCTTCCATGACGTGACTTTAAGTCCTGTCCTCTTGTTTTGGCTTCTCTGTCAGTATACCTAGAGGAGTACGTGGGAGACAGGAGCGCGGGCCCACAGAGAGGGCGGCTGTCGCGCGTTGTATTAAGTATTAAACAGCGAGGGACAAGCGAGAAACGGTTGAAAACACAAAACCGGAACGAAACAAGCTATGCGATAGACGCGCGTAAAACGTCCTGGGAGGCGGCGGACAAAGGGCAATTTATTCCTTTCCTCCCCCCGAAACGCCTTTTTCTGTCAAAAGCCCGCAAGCCGCAGTTGAGTTAAGAGGAGGCACCTGAAAATCTGACAGACGAGTGGGGAGACGATTGGGGGAAAGACGCCGAAAAAGACGCCAACAAGGACCGAGGGTACCGACGCGCAGCTGACAACGGCGAAGTCTCTCGCTCGCTCGCCCCCTTTCATCCAAGTCTTCATCGCCATTAAATAGCCAGCGACACACACACAAAACAACACAACACATATACACTCTCACACACAAAACATAACTCAAGCCGCCCCCCTTATCGGAGCTCGGGAAAAGCCAGCGAGAGAGAGGGAGAGAGAGAGAAAAAGAGAAGGGTCCCTTTGTGCGCTTTTTCTGTTCCACCTCTTTAGAAAAGACGGAGAAAGAGAAGAGAGAATTCTGCATGACAAAGAACATTAATAAGCCGTCCTTTCAACACGAGAGGCAGCTGGTTTGCCTGTCAACGGAGAGAGAGAGAGAGAAAGAGTGAGGCAGAGAAGGAGAGAAAGTTTTTTTTTTCTCTCGGTCCGTCAATGCGCCTTTTACGCGCGCAGACAGAACCTCTCCAAAAATGACCTATTTGGCACGGCTCGTGAAACCACGCGATTACAATAGAGAAAAGAGTGAATGAGCAAAAAGGGAAGGAGAATACTAAGAGGAGAAACTGTCAGAAACGTTTAGACTGAGAAATATCGGTTCAGACGGTGAAAATCCCTTCTTTTTTTTTTCTTGAAGGGCTCGAGGAGAGATTTTGTCGGTTTTGTTTCTGAGCGCGCGCGCGACCGAGAGGCAGGTGGTATGTAGGACACGTGGGAAGTCTCAAACTTTTTTTTTTGTATTTTGTGTAAAAGAAATGTTGTTTTTAATGGTGTTTTATGAAAAGATAACCATTGTGTTCCCCGCATTTTAATGCAATTATGGATACATTTGTTTTAGCGCCACTTGGGAGAACTGCAGACTACGCACCTAGAGATGGCAGTAGACTGATCAGTGTCAGGAATATTTTATTATTTTAATTTCTTTACTGAAGTATTGATTTTGAAGCTCTGCAGATTATAAGATGTATTATATACAAGTATAGTTAAACTAGAAATAGTTGATCCTAGTTGAATTTGAGGCATGAACTTGACCATGGCCACCACAATCTATCAACTATTGTTAACACTCAATGCGTGCAAAATGCTAACAGACTTTAGAATAAACCAAACAGTGGCTTTGTGTTTGTTGGAAAGTTTGTGTTTGTTGAAGAGTTTGTGTTTGTTCTAGAATTTGTGTTTGTTGTAGAGTCTGTGTTTGTTGACGATTTAGGGCCTGCAGGGGTAGAGCCATAGGACATTTGGATACAAGTGAACTGCGGACACTCCCGTAGAAAAGCTTCGAATTTCGGAAAAACCACGCGACAACAATGACATACGCTTTCTTCTCGTTCGCTTCTTGTAATTTCATAGTGACGAGGTAAATCTCATTTGTTCCGTGTCAGACGTCCCGAGTTGGCCGAGTGAAGCCAGTGGCAGGCCGATGCTTTCTCATTCTGCGTCTGAAGTTTACTATTTTCTAGCCCACTTTGTCCCAGAGCGGACCAAAGGCACAGCGAATAAAGGCCATATTGAGCGGCTTGCGGCTGGTAGCGGTGTGATGCTCTGGCTGACTAAAAGAAAAGAACGGGTCCCAAAGCAGCCATTGTGGCAAGTCAACCACTCAGGAAATCGATACGGACAAGGCCCATAGACTTTGCTCGTGACCTTGGAAAACAGGGTTCATTCCTAAAACAGCCAACAGCCCCAGGGGCATATAAACCAGACGTTAGGTACCTGTCAAATCATATTGTCACGGTGTCACATGAAGACGTTCTATAACTAAACAATCAGATAGTTAAAAACTCTTTTATGTGCATGTTAAAAGTTTAATTCACTTCATGACATGAACTTTGCACCACCTCATCTTAAATATGACCTGCTTAGCTGTTATCTCAAGACAGACAAACAGATGAACTCAGCCAGACAGGCAGATAGATAGATAGATAGATAGATAGATAGATAGATAGATAGATAGATAGATAGATAGGTTAATGATGACTCAACCAGAAACAGGGACATATTCTGCCACAAACAGATGTGAACATTTTGAGATCAGTATGTTGGGTAGCATTGGGTGATGTGTGTGTTTAGTGATGTGTGTGTTTGGGGGGTGTGGGGGCGGTGCAAGGGTGAAAGAGGAATGAATGATGATGAAAGAGCGACTGCAGTGAACGAGCGAGGGGAGAGGTTAAAGAGCGCGAAAAGAATAAGGCTCTATACACGTTTAATTAACAAAACGCCAAGCCCTGCAGTCGGTTAATCCAATATCGTTAAACACATGCAAATGTGCGCGCGCGCGCGTGTGTGTGTGAGTGAATGAGAAAAAGAGAGAGAGAGTGTGTGTGTGTGTGTGTGTGTGTGTGTGATGGGTAAAAGGGTATGTTGTGAAAGGCGGGGACGGAATCGGTGTTTATTAAAAATCAGTCTGCTGCTTAAGTGTAGAGCATTTAATGTAAGAAATTTAATAAGACGGAGAGGGAGCACGAGGGAGACCCGGAGATCCTATCTCCGAATCAAACAAACAAAAAGACAGACTGAGAAATAAAGTTGTGAATAGTTTGGATAAACGATGTCTTTCTTTAAATGAACATCTTAAATGCTTTCCGTGTGAATGCATAGGTAGAAATGGATGGATGGATGGAGTGAAGTATAACCTCTGGGCTGTAGCCTACACGTTTTCATTTTTTTCCAAAATGTAGGCTACTCCGGACTTCCATGAGTCTAGTACTGTAGGATGATAGAGGGTGTCTGCTCCCATGATAGGAGATGGACAAAGCAGAGCATAAAGCTTCGGTGGGCTTAAGAGACTTTTGACATATCCCGTTTTGAATTTGCGTAAGACTGCGTAAGAGTCTGAACAGAGACCACAGCAGAAGTAGCGGGGCTTCCAGGAGCCTATGCATCCGGCAAATATTCCATAATGTATTAAAATACACTGTAATATATTCATGTTGTCATGCTATGTTTTGATGAGGGCTAATAAAACGCTCGCTCTGGGAGTTGGAGGTAAGCCCTCTCGCGCACGGGATTGTCTCCATGGTCTGTCCCGCGGGAGCGTTGTATGTCTCCCAAGAGACCGGCGTCAAAAAACAGCTTAAAGCCAAGTTCACCCGGGAAAGATTAACGGGTTTAATGTCCATGTGTGTGTTTTGTGTATTTGATTGTGTGTTTTCTGTGCAATAAAGCTCTTTCTGAACTTATTCTCCGTGAACAGAGAAGATATGACACAACTTAAATATAAAAACGTTAAGTGACAGACTGCGTTAACATCAAAACTAAATCAAATACTATTTCAGTTTCTCTTTCAGATTTAATTTGGATAGTAGCCTATGATAGGTTGTACTAGCGAACAGGCTAACGACATGCTTTGTCAATTAAGCAGAGTTTCTCCTGGATTTAAACAGTTTCCAAGCTCTGATTCAAAACATTCAAGTGCTTCCTCCCCATTGCGCTTCCCGGTGGATTTAAACAATCAAAGCCTTTCTTTTAGGTCAATAAAAGACTTCAAGTGGACCTCTCTCTCACACACACACACATACACACACTCACTCTCTCTCCCCTCTCTCTCTCTCTCTCGCTCTCACACACGCACACACACACACACATACACAGAGAGAGAGAGAGAGAGAGAGAGAGAGAGAGAGAGAGAGTTTTCTTCCCACTTAGAGGCGAGCTGCAGCGGAGAGGCAAGGCTCGTGCGCGCCACGCGCACTCACTCGCTCACGCGCCATTTGCCAAACACAAAAAAAGCCTCGCGCTGTTCTTTTCTCCCGTGTGCTGTGTCCTACAGATAGATGGACAGCTTCAGACTTGTTGCTCAGACTAGTTGCTGTCGCGCTGGACTGCATGGAGATACTCTAGTCATTGTCTCTCGCAGTTGATGAGGAAGGGGTCGGGTGGTGGTTAAATGAGCCTAAAGTTGCCGTTGAATTCAGAACACCTTGTGCCTGCGCAGAGAGAGAGAGAGCAATCTAAACCAGTGGTCCCCAAACTTTTTCTTCCGAGGGCCAGCTCACTATGCCTGGCTCTAAGAGAGGGCCAGAGACTCGGAGTATATCAGTAACCATAAATAGCTTAGCGCTGTGAACAAAGGCAGTCTACCTTAGTTGAATATTCCATTACATTTAATCTATAGGCTATTCCAATTTAATACCATTGTTATCTGTGTTTATATTGCCATCATGCCATATCAGTGTAAAATGTAGCTCAAATTAAATAATAATAATAGCATTCTCAAAACTATAAGCAGGGAGTCCCAAAAGTATATTTTGAACTCTGAACTTTGCATAGGCTACACAGCTCAAGTTGTGAACAAGCAATATCCTACAAATAATTTAAAGTTCTCAATCTATGAGTTTTATGAAGTGGTGGCAGAAACATCTGAAATGACCACCATTCTAACTTTCACTCACCTGATGAGAACATTTGAACGAGTGAATAAAAAATATAAATAATTATACCAGAAAGTTCCAGAAGTATGACTTGAATAGAAGTTAGTTAGTTATTAACAATTAATTGATACATTTTTAGAATACTTTGAGCACTGATGCAGTCAGCAGAGGCCTCTTACATTGTTTGCAGGTAGGCCTACTATACATTTCATTCCGTTTTCGATGGCAAACGCGAAACAGCGCCAAAACAACCACCAGTGGACAAAAAGAGTATTACATGTGTACTGTTAAGACCCGCCATAGAGAATGAATGGGGGAAATTACGGAGGTTATAGTTTGACGATGTCGTACTCCGGTGCGGGCCGGATCCTATATACCACGGACATGTTTTGGGGGGCCACCTAAAATGAGGTGGCGGGCCGTATCCGGTCCGTAGTTTGGGGACCACTGATCTAAACTCTTAAAATGTATGTTTCAATCTTGTACAGTTGTAATTGGATGTAAAGACGGGCTTGTCTGCCCTTGCCAGATCATGTAGAGCTCAAATATCTACAGCTTTCCAACAAAGTCTGTGAAAAGTTTTTTTCTTGGTCAAATTTAAATCAATTCTCAACAGCATATCTACCAGTAGCTATGCTATGTAAGGCTTTGTATAAATCATATAACAGGTATATAGTGGAATATATTGGTTTGCATAGCAAGTGGATATGTACAGACCCATGAGCTCATATAGTCCCATAGTGTCCTGTAGTGCCCACTGTCACTTATATACTATTGCTCTTAGCTCCAGAGATGGGCCCACTCTCATGTCAGATCATGCAGGCAACAGACGCGGGTATTCATCTCCGGATCCCTCATGCCCCTCAACAGTCCTCTGCCTTACCAGTTCCAGCGCACTGCGGTCTGTGGTTCTAAGCTAACTGGCTAACTTTTCATTTATTTAAGTATAGTAGTATAGTATAGTATAAGAATAAGAGAGAGAGAGATGTATTCGTTTTGCTTTACGTTTTGTATGCGTTCTGGAGAGCTGGATACCTTTGAGGAAATGCGCGCAATGCCCAAAAGTTGCATCACGGAGTAAGAACCACAACCACATGGAATAACACCACATGCTCATATCTTACTAAGAAATAGTCTTTTATTTTAAATAAATAAATATTTTTCAAGTACAGTTGAAACTGAAATCAATATACAACAACAATAATAATTATATATATTGACACAAACATTATTTAACACTAGGGTATGCCCGTTACTAAACGGCCACTTAAAGCTTCTTTAAGTCCAAACCAAGAAAGGACAATCTGACGCCAGTCCAGGCGCAATAATTTCCATGTGTACTATATCAAATGTACATAAAATGGAGAACAGTATTTACATAAAACTGGCTGTACAAAATTATACATCATCGTCAAGCCATGCTTGGTATGAAAACATATGTACACATCTCAAAGACAATTCTCTGGAATCAGGTTTTGATGATGATTAGAACCTCAAGGCCCTGATCTCCCACTGACATTTGGTCCGAAACAGGACATACATCATCACATGAAAAATGTAAATCAAGTCTGATTTGTAAACAAACAGTGTTAGTGCATGTCTGTACAATACCAAACAATAGAAAACGCCATATCATATACTATTCTCAGAAGTCCACAAATGGAATTCAGTGTGGATGACCCGACGACTGTTTCGGTGCTTTCTTAGATATCACTATTTAGGTGTTTCAAACAGGTGCGTCCATTTAAACACCCTCTCCAATCTAGCCTACCAGGCGGTAAATCATCGAGGTACACATAGGTACGAATATGTAAACTTTGTCTATATATTGTTACTTTGATTATTTTATTTACATATGTACAGATACAACTTTGGCTATGTTTTGAATGGCAATACATGTAAATGTCCCATAATACAATGGAAGATACCATGTTTCCATACAGTGTTTCATTGTCGTTACTGTAAAGTGTGTAAGCATTATGGACATTGCGCCGGGCCATATGCTATGCCTTAAGAATGTCAGTGCCAAGCAAACGACACTACATCGAGCCCAGGCCACACCATGTCGTCTCCAAATGCGGTCACGGAGTGATGGACATGTCGGTGTCCTCTTTCCCCGAAGATTCTGGCGACATGGCCAGCTCGTCGTCTTCGTCTTCAGAGCAGCGCGCTGAGGACATGGACGCGCATTTACAGTGTGCGCTCCCGCCCCCAACCCGGTGGGCTCCGCTGTGGCCGTTTTTACCCTCTTTCTTGTGTTTCACGCGGCGGTTTTGGAACCAGATCTTCACCTGGTGAAGAAGATTGCATAATGTCAGCCACGAATCGAAATACAGTACAGCTACGCAATATGACAGACAGAATGGTATTAAGGATATTGCAAGTCACAGGATGGTTAAGATAGATAGATGGATAGACACATATGTCAGGGTAAATGTATTTACCTGCTTTTCTGACAAGTTCAGGTAGGTTGCAATCTCAATCCTCCTTAGTCGCGAGAGGTACATGTTGGCCCCAAACTCGCGCTCAAGTTCCAGAAGCTGAGTGCTCGTG
Organism: Alosa sapidissima; assembly: GCF_018492685.1. Taxonomy (NCBI): domain Eukaryota; kingdom Metazoa; phylum Chordata; class Actinopteri; order Clupeiformes; family Clupeidae; genus Alosa; species Alosa sapidissima. The sequence goes on along the minus strand of NC_055961.1, from coordinate 10,167,660 downwards.
AAGGCCGTGCGCATTCGTTTGGTACTTTGAAGTTGGCTCGAGCTGTTATCTGTCAGGAGAGAGCATTTGACAAGTTAGACACCAACCAATTCAAAGAAAAAAATAGATTTCACTGAGATATGTTTAGAGTGACTAAAATATGCTTAAATCAACACGATCCAAATTCAAAAGAAAATCGTGTCCTATTCCAAACCAGACGGCTAAAACCAAACCAGACGGCTAAATAATGAATGATACTTCTTATTGCTATGCTGTGCTGCAATTACATTAACATTTGTGAACTCAAAGGATGTCGAAGGTAGAAGTCGCACGTAGTTTTACTCACCTATAGATATACAATGATACCGCGGGTCTGTGGCGTGTACAGTCGGGTATCCTCCTTGGTAAACTCCGGGACTAACGCTGAGATGTACCGCCCCGGTACCTGCAGAACCATGTTGCCGACTCAATCCACTAGCGTGACCGTATGAGGCGCTTCCAAAACCAGGGAAGGACGCTTTGAGAAGCGGGGGGATTCCCGGTGGAGCTGGCGGAGTTGATGGATGGAGCTGAGACGCCGTAACCGCTGCTGTAGTGACGCAAAGCGGGCAGAAGCACAGCAGTCCGGCCTTTCTAGAGTGACAGCCGTGGAACGGATGCGTTGGATGATGGTGATGTATTGCATAGGGGAAAATGGGAGCTCCGGTATCCGCTGTCTTCTCCGTGTTCTCTCGTAAAATGAAGGAGTCCACCAAAAAGGAGCGAGGCATGTCTGGACTTCAGCTGGACAATATGCCAATGAATGTAGACACGAAAAGACAATTCTGGACTTGACACTTCTCTTCAATCCAGATTTTCGTCGAAAGTTCAGTGACTCTCAGGCTAGTTGGTTGGAGCGAATGATGTCTCTGCCTCCCAGCCGCCTCTTAAATACTGTCGCAGGACGAAAGGAAAGCTGAGAGAGGGGGGAGGGAGCGAGGGAAGGAGGCACTTATCTCACTTCAATAGAACAATGAGTGAATGAGTTCTTTTTACTTTTTATGGGCTCTTTATTGAAGCTGCACGCGCATTTCGGTGAGGGGCGGGTAAGAGGGAGGAGGCGCGCTCTATTAAGACGAAGCGCGAGATAATGTACTTCGTAAGACATCAGTCAGAGAGCGTACGAGCGAGCGAGCGAGTGAGCGTCAGATTAAGAAAGTGAGTAAAAGAGCGAATGTGGAAAGAAAGGCAGCCTCCTCCCCTCTCTGTCTCGCCATCGCCGTCTCTTTTGCTCTTAGTTAACTTTCAATTGAATGCGCATATCTTTTTTTTTTACTTTAGGCTACGAACCTCCATCCAGAATTCCACCTTTCATAACCTCCTCTCTCCCACCCTACACGCATTATATTCAAACGCCAAACCGGCTTTCAGAACGGCTGATAAGATTATAAAACGCAATTTTAATTCATTTCAATCCCATTCATGCTTTCATTTTATTCATACACGCTATTTAACCCCCCTCCTTGTTCTCTTTTCACTCCGTACTCTCTCTCGCCATCCAGGACCCCCGTTTAGTGTTTGTTGTTTAACAAATTCAATTAAACCTTCCATTAAACCGTCTACTTTTATTCACACTATTGTACTCTAATGCGTTCTACGTCATTGAGGCCCAGCTTATGTGACGTGATGGCTGGCTGACTCCTCGACTCCACTACCTCCACGATGCGCTACAATATTGCTACAATTTAAATGTATATATTTTTACATTTAGCGTTACGCATACATGCACTACTGTATTGGTCTAACGATTTCTTAACGCAAAAAAGTAATTTAGTCAATTTACATTTACAGTTGATGCAACACTCATGCTATAGATGAGGACTGTTTTACCTAAATTAAAATGACCTGATAGGCCTACGGAATTGGTTTATTGGATAGCAATAAATATGCGAGTGAATATCTCTCAGATATGGCAGGGCCGCGTTTACACTGAAATCTAATTTGACTAAAATTACATCTGCTCAATAAGCACTTCAGTTTGGCAATGTCACTGGGTCGTTAGAGTCTACTGGTCCCTTACGAAAAAATTTTACAGATTTTACACACACACACACACACACACATTTACGTATGTGTGCTTACATTCCCTTTCCACAGTGGAAGGGTCAAGACGCTTCGTTGACGCTGAGTTACTCTTTTTTGGAGAGAAACACCCGCCGTGCACCACCTCACTTTCTCTCCCCGCGAGCATCCAGAAGCGCTGTCAACGGATGCCCGTAAATACTAAATTACACACAAGCGGCGCGTGGGTCAGATCCGAAATGGGAGGGAGCGGCCGGTGAGCTAATGGGCCGGACTCTGAGTGGCTGGAAGACCGGGGGATAGGAAATAGAGGCATTCGGGTTTATAAAATGTCCGCACCATGGCCAGTTTCAGGGCATTTAGTTAAGAGTCACAAGCCGCCCGTCGTGAGTTTGCCGAGTTTCGGGTGCCTCACCTGTAGGTCATGGCTATGGGGTCACGGGGACCAGCAACACACTCGCTGAACTCGCCCATGCGCAGGGCAGGGTACAGGGGTTGGGGTCCTGGTGACTGTACCGTCGTCATGCAGTTTGTAATGGAAATACATCTGCTGAAATTCAGTTCATAATAATAAAAGCGTTTCTTCTCATAACTTAAATGGCCAAGGATACAGGCAAGCTTAAAAGAACCTCAGTGTTTCACAAATCAATATCAACGGTCTTTCAGCCACAATATGGTGTTTTACATCCAATAAACTGAATAATGTAAAAATAGATCATAGGTATTATTCTCTTTTAATCTGTCTATTCTGTTCTATTCTCAGACAACAGACAAATTTAGATATAGCTTATAGGCTACATCCTGTTCCTTATGTTGGCGATTTGATTATCATATTATATTATAACATATTGTTACCGTGTTATTGTCATATTTTAAAATACATAAAATAATTATTATATACAATGTAAAACTGTATCGACTGATGCAGTTGTATACACCTAAGATCTCCTCTGCACACCTTACATGTTATTCCTCATTGTGTAAGTCGCTTTGGATAAAAGCCTTTGCCAAATGCATAAATATAGGCTAAATGTAAAACACATTTCATGAAGTGGACATTTTACGATTGTAATAGCCAGAGATAATACTAAGATTAAACACTGACAAAATTAGTGAATTATAGAACATTCCCGTGGCTACATGACCGTCCTAATTAATTATAACTAATAGTCAATAGACTGGAGCAACTCTGCTTCCGTTTGGATTATAAATGGCTCAACTTTAACTAACATTATACCTATATTGTACCTTTACCTGAAAGTCTAGCCCACTTTTGTTAGTGGGCTAGACTTTCAGGTAAAGGTACAATATAGGTATATAATATTCGATTATTACAAACGGATGTTTCTGATTATATATGATATTTTCGAATTTTTAATTTAAACGTCTGCCGTTTGTTTTAGGCTACTCCTGCTGCCGAACAGGAACGAGAAGAACGTGAGTGTTGGTTTGGAAGATGCAATTAGTCTAGTCTTGACCAAAGAGCAAGCATTATTAATTCATAATTAGTTTAGGCCTTTAACGTTGTGGGCTGCTGTTTATCTGCCTGTGTTATTTAATGAAGTTACTTTATTCAAAATAGATTTTATTTGGCGGAATTATCAATTAATCTATTAAAACAACTTTTCACTTGTATGGTTGCCTCTTTCAGCTATAGCCTACCATTTACAGTTCATCATCAAACTATGAACCAACATCTATCTATCTATCTAGCTGACAGTATGTTGTGGAAACTGAGTTTACTGGCCCTCCATCTGCCTGTCTGTCTCTCTATCTGTCGGTCTGTCTGAATTAACATGATGGCTATTCAACATTGCTGAAACTTCGATGGGTCAGGCTTGCTTCGAAAACAGGACAGGCACAACGCCAGCGAAAGCCACTCGATTCTGTTGGAAAATAGCACATAATTGGTCGAAAAAAACGGTGGAAATGAAACGAAACAAACGTATTTGCCATCTCGCACTCCTTCGCTCTCTTCCTCCCTCCCTCTCTTCCGCGGAGCGCCGGTGAGTGGAAGAGGCTAATAGCTAACAGCTCGCTTTTTGCGAAAATTAGCGTCAATTAAGTCATTTCAAATATGCCAGCGGGCGGCCTTTCCGCCGACAAACAGCGCTACAAGAGGGGGTTATTATCGAGACAGAGGCGGAGAGGGAGCGGGGAGAGGGAGAGAGAGAGACCTTCCTCTGACGCAATGGCATAAACAGCAGCCGGTGAAACACGAACTTTAAGTAGCCCGTAATTGAGGAGAAATCTGTCATAGGCCTCTCTCCTCCTCTCTTTTCCTCCCTCTCCCTCGCTCTCTACACCCCCGTTCGCTCCTAAAGCCCTTCAACCGGTCGCTTTTTAGCCCTCAAAGCGACATTTAATTATCGAAAATTGGATGATGGTTAGTTCGGTATGGGCTATTAGAAACTCGACAAAGGCAGTGTTTTGGAGTCATTCTGCCCTTTCCTACCCCCCCCCCCTCTCTCTGTTGTGTGTGTGGTAAATAAACGTAGACCACATGTGCTTCTTGTGTCCAATTCTTTCCCGATGTTATTTGCGGTTATTGTGAGTTTGTTATGTGGTGGTTTGTAGGCGCGTCCTGGTGCGCGACTGTGCGTGCGCACACACTTGAGATCATAAGCGGATCCCCTTGAGAAGCTGGTTAGGGCGGTAAGTTCCTGTAGTCTAAGTTACATGATGAGTGTGTGTATAGGAGATTTGAGAGATAAAGACCACGGGTGGATTATTAACTTTCGGGCCCCTGGGCCCAGATGTATTAAAGCCCCCCCACTTATTGTCGTATATGTGGGGGGGGGGGTTTGGGGGCCCTCCCCCAGGAAATGTTTACATTTTTTTTATGTGATTTCCTGTAGTCTGGTGCATTTTGGGGATGGCCAATACTAAATTTAATCAGATTCATAGCCTTCATCCTGATTTGTTGATATTGAGGCAATGATTCCATGCAAAGGCTTGGGCTTCAGGGCCCCCTGACCCCTTGGGCCCCTGGGCCTGGGCCCGGTAGGCCCGTGCAGTAATCCATCCCTGATAAAGACGGAATATTCCGTGCTATAAAGGCAGCGTGTGTGTGTGTGTGTGTGTGTGTATGTGTGTGCGTGCGTGCTGGAGAAAGAGGGGCCATAAGTCAAAACTCCAGGAGGTAGCCCTCATCAATTTGCTTGCACAACTGGAAGCCGACAAATTGCTTTGACCCTATGTGTGTCGGTGCGTATGTGAATGTCTAACTGCCCTCTCGTTTTCACATAGCCTAGTCTATTTTATTTAACACAGCAAAAGAGATACACTATAACAGCCTGTTACGCTATAATACTATTTCGGCTCTTCTGGTTAGGTGCCTAGTACATTTCATCGGCTTTGTATTTTTTCTCTTCACAATGACAGTGAACCTGAATCTAATCTCTTATACGACATAAGATATTTCAATAAAAATGTAGAAAATGAATGAAATCCAAGGGCAAAGTAGGCTAAGCGATAGGTAGACTGACACCAGAAAGAGTTGGACCTATTCTCTCCCATGCTGCCGTGCTTAGGACCTGCGCCTGTCCAAATTAACTAATTACGAGGTCACCTAATCAGTAATTAGGCCTTTGTTTGACAATGCGACGCCCCTGTCTCGTCTTATAGTGTGATTATCCACTTGTACAGAAATGACACTACCGATGCACAGCCATAGATAGATAGGTAGATAGATTAAAAACAGTAGGCTAGCCTACCAATCTGGGTCTTGGCAAATATAAAATAAATATTTCCCTCGTATGGGACTAAATACAAGCTG
>NC_055961.1:10154342-10156842 GCF_018492685.1 Alosa sapidissima | reverse complement strand
TCCAGTAGCCAGTTGCAGAGGTAGGTACTGAGTCCCAGTTTGTCAAGTTTGCAGATGAGTTGTTGTGGTATTATGGTGTTGAATGCAGAACTGAAGTCTATAAACAGCAATCTCACATATGAGTCTCTTTTTTCCAGGTGGGTGAGGGCTGGGTGGAGGGCAGAGCAGATTGCATCCTCTGTGGACCGTTTGGCTCGGTATGCAAACTGGAAGGGGTCCAGGGTGGGGGGGAGAATGGATTTGATGTGTGACATGACAAGCCGCTCAAAGCACTTCATGATGATGGGTGTCAGTGCCACGGGGCGGTAATCATTGAAGCAGGATGGAGCCGTTTTCTTCGGCACAGGTATGATGGTGGCAGCTTTGAAACATGATGGGACGATGGCTTGCTTCAGGGAAGTGTTAAAGATGTCTGTGAAGACATCCTTAAGCTCCTAAGCGCAGTCCTTCAGCGCACGACCTGGCCTACCTAGCCTACTCTCTTATATGTCCATATTTATTTTATGCTGGTCTCTAGACTTTATTATTGCACTGTTGCACTGTTGGACTTACTCATTTGCACCATCACCATGACACTCACTCTCACAGAGCACCTTTCACAGGCTCAGTCCCTGCCTCAGTCATTGTAAGCGCCTCATGCTTAATCACCCCTAAGCACACTATGTGGATACTGTTTTAGACTTGATTTAGATTTAGTGTTATTTAGTATAATTTGTTTAGTATAATTAGTTTTTTTTAGTATATTCTTTATCTTCTACTGTCCTTATTGCTTAGTTGTGTTTTTTATATTATATACTTTTGTTACTTTTTCTGCTGTTGGTGAATGTTGTGTGTGATGTCTGTATGATGAGACCTTAAATTTCCCCTTGGGGATCAATACAGTATCTATCTATCTATCTATCTATCTATCTATCTATCTATCTGTCTATCTATCTATCTATCTATCTATCTAATATATTTCTTGTCACTGATCAAAATTGAATAGGCTGACAGCCATTTTTGTTATTTTGTTCAGAAATATGAGCAATTATAATATTATTATAGAAATATTGCTCTCTCCCTCTCTCCTTCTCTTTCTCTCACCATTCATTTCATATTCTCCTCTCTTTCTCTCTTTCTTCTAATTGTATGAATTAAACTGAAGGTCTTTGGTTTTTACGGCTGAAGTTTAGAATCTATTCTGCCTTTTCACACAGAGACTCTTTCAGTCTCTCTATCCATGGACTTTAATGATGATGAGGTGACGGGGTGTGTGTGTGTGTGTGTGTGTGTGTCTGAATGTTTAGGGGGAAAATGTTGTTCTTTCGTCACGCAAAGTTTTCATCATTTTAGTTGCTCGGGCAACCTTCTACACACACACATGCGTTGGTTGTGAATTGAAGAAAGGTCTTTGACAGGTCTTTGATAGACAGGTCCCATTCTCACACACACACACACACACACACACACACACACACACACACACAGACAGACAGACAGACACACACTCACTCACACACTCACACACACACACACACACACACACACACACACACACACACGCATTCTAAAATTCATGGGTTTGACCCATGCTCTGATTCTTTCAACAAACACATCAAAAACCTTTAGCTTTGAAAAACACTTGAAAAAGAAGCCCCGCCCTTCTCTCACATCTCCCCATTTGATTTTTTCATTCTATTCTGTTCTTCGCCTCTTTTCTTCCTCTCTGTTCCCTTCATCTGACAGAGGAGACAGTTCTGCCCTCCCACTCCTGCCCATCTCTCTCTCTCTCTCTTTCTCTCTTTCTCTCTCGTTCCTCTACGCCACTCTCTGTGACCAATTGATTTTTCATTTTACTAAAACTGAAAGACTGTTTAACAACAGGTGAAATACAATGTGATGGATTTTTTTGAGGAACAGGAAATATATGTGTGTGTGTGTGTGTGTGTGTGTGTGTGTGTGTGTGAGGGGGCAGAGGGAGAGAGCAGGACAAAATGATGGTAAGAGTCAGAAAAAATTAGAGGAAGAAGATATTAACTGGCCAAAAGTGTCCATGTGCCATGGTTGGGAATGTTAATTAAATTCATGAGTTTGACCCTCCTTTCTGTCACACTCACACACACACACACACACACACACACACACACACACACACACACACACACACACACACACACACACAGCAGTCACAGGCACAGACACAGTGTGTGTGTGTGTGTGTGTGTGTGTGTGTGTGTGTGTGTGTGTGTGTGCCTGTGCCTGTGACTGTGTGTGTGTGTGTGTGTGAATGTACATATATATGTGTATATTTATGTGTATACAGTACATAAGGTATATGTGTGTGTGTGGTGTGGTGTGTGTGTGTATGTGTATGTGTATGTGTATGTGTATGTGTGTGTGTGTGTGTGTGTGTGTGTGTGTGTGTGTGTGTGTGTGTGTGTGTGTGTGTGTGTGTGTGTGTGTGTGTGTGTGAATGTACATAAGTATGTGTATATGTATGTGTATACATAAGGTGTGTGTG
>NC_055961.1:10146842-10151842 GCF_018492685.1 Alosa sapidissima | reverse complement strand
TTGTAGTCATGAACGCCTACGAGAGGCAGGCAAATTTCCAAAATTAAAACAAGAAACAAATTAAGTGGACATTGGAGGAGCTTCCTGAGATGGTGACGTCTTCGTCAAACGAAGAATATCAAATCTGACGCAGAGCTGGCCATATTTCTCCACAACATAGCCTAGGCTAAACTTTATCTGCATCGCTAACTTCAGCTAAATATGTTACGTTGGTAAGAGAGGTATTTTTTGTTTTTTTACTGTTTCCGTAATGTGTAGCTGTGTCATGGTTGGAGAAACGTTAAAGCAGCTGCAGGTCAACTAACGTTAGCTAAGTCTTCATTACATCTGGCAACCCAGAAGAGGCTCGCGTCTGGTAGTCTTGAGAACGTTCACCAGTGTTTTGATTTTGGCTTACAGAACGTTCGGTAACAATCCTACAAATCGCACCTTTAAATAAGATATCCTACAAGGGGCTTGTCCTTATTATCAATCATACGCCCTTTGGCATCAGCTATCTTGTGTGGATCCTCCAACACATTTGCTGTCAAAGATCCAGTCAATCCTAGTGGACTTCTTCTGGGATAATCTTCACTGGGTACCACAGAGCATCTTATACCTACCTAAAGAGGAAGGTGGACATGGACTTGTGCACCTACAAAGTAGGACAGCTGCTTTTCGGTTCCAGTTTGTCCAATTAGTTCTCATGGGGCCATTGGATTCTGAAATCTGTGGCGTGTGCCACTTTACAGACTATTGATGGACTGGGGCTGGACAGAACTTTGTTTTGGATGGATCCAAAGAGAATGAATGTCAACAAATTCCCTGTGTTTTATCGTAATGTGTTTAAAGTTTGGTCTCTTTTAACTGCGCAACGAACAGGAAGCGCAGCGTCTTTGTATTGGCTTTTAAAAGAGCCCCTGATGGTTTCGTTTTAGATATATCACTTGAAAAGTCTCCTCCTGCAATCATACATAGCCTTCTTAGGTCTGGAGTTACTACTATTGAGGTTTTACTCAAGTTAGCAGGACCTGTTTCTTGTTAATGCTGAACAAGTTGCCAGTCAGCTGGGGATGAGATCCATTCGAATAGTAGCCCAGCTACTTGAGAAATGGTGGGCCTCCTTAACAAGAGAACAATTGCAGATGTTGGCAGACAACTTCAGAGGCTTGTGCCGTTCAGACGATAATGAACCATTTCCCAATCTTTCATTGTCGCCAAATTTGACAGGTTGCACTGGTTCTTGCTTGCAATTCTCTTACACTTCTCTCTACTGGGTCTGAAGCCAGCTACTGGCGAAGGTTTATATAAACTTTGTGTGAAGTCTTTTAACAAAATGTCTCTGGACAAGAGGGTAGAAACACCCTGGTGTACTGTTTTACAAATGGGAAAGATGTCTGACCCCAATGATGAGCACTATACAAGTCACCCTTAGCCAAAAAATGTGGGGATTTGCAATGGAGGATTCAGCATGAAGCAATTGCAGTCAATGCCTTTGGTTCAGTGTTGAATCCTGTTGTGGGTCAAGAGTGCCCATTTTGCTTTTTGAGAGAGACTGTGTTTCATGCTTTCATGCAGTGTGTGAGGCTAAGGCTGTTATTTGTTTTTCTACAGTCACTCTTTGACAATTTTAACGAAAGATTTTCAATGGAGACTTTTATTTTGGGTTTTAAATATGTGCGGAAACATTGTTTCAAATGTCAGCTGATAAACTTTCTCCTAGGTCAAGCAAAAATGGCAATCTATGTTAGTCGTAGATCCAAAATTGAACAAACTTGTGATGACTTAGTAATGGTCTTCTCAATACTTGTAAGGTCTTGTATGTTAATTGATTTTCATTTCTACAAAGCCATGACAAATCTTGAATCTTTTGAAGAAATATGGTGTTATGATAGTATGTTGTGTATGGTTGCTGATGGTGAATTGCAGTTTGCACATTTCTTGAAGGAATAAAGCATGACTTGCTCCTTGATTTTATTTATTTTATTTTTAATTTGACTGTACATTGTGACAAACTGATCATGTAGTACTTTGTGTCAAGAATGTAATAAAGGGTTATTTAAAATTCAAAAACGAAATAAATCAATTTGTTTTCTCTCTCTCTCTCTCTCTCTCTCTCTCTCTCTCTCTGTCTACTCATATTTCTAATTTGGTTGATATCTGATTTATTTTATATTCTTATTTTTCTGTTGGACTAAAATTAATGTAAAATAATATCAGTTGTTGTAAAGACTTGCTGTTTTGTTCTTGTGTGTGTGTGTGTGTGTGTCTGTGTGTGTGTGTGGAGGGGTGTGTATGTGTGTGGAGGGGAGTGTATGAGAGTGTGAGTGGGTGTGTGTTGGAGTGTGATGGATGTGTGACTTTTATGAGGTGCGGAGTGAATGGATGAAAGAACTGCATGAAAGACGAGGAGAAGAAATGGAGGCTGATGGCGTGAATAAGAGAGAGAGGGGGAAGGACATAGCGAAAGAGAGAAAGGAGGGAGGAACTGAAGGAGTGGCAGAACAAGACCTCATCCATCAGTGGTGTGTGTGTGTGTGCGTCTGTGTGTGTGTGTGTGTGTGCGTGTGTGCGTGTTTTTGCGTGTGTCTGTGTCTGTGTGCGTGTTTGTGTGTGTGTGTGTGTGTGTGTGTGTGTGCGTGTTTGTGTGTGTGTCTGTGTCTGTGTGTGTGTGTGTGTGTGTGTGTGTGTGTGTGTGTGTGTGTGTGTGTCTGTCTGTATGTGGGCATGCAAGTGTGACCGGAGCTTGGACCTTGAAACTAGTCAGAGGATCCAGCAGTAGCATAGCAACATTAATTGATAGTCGGTAAATACGTTTTATTTATAAAGGATGTTGTCGCACAGCTTACACTGACCAAAGTGATGTACAGAGTACATAGAATAGATAACAAATATACACACTTAAACATACATATTAAAAGTATACATACTTAAACATACATATTAAAAGTATTTATACTTAAACATACATATTAAAAGACACAAACCTATAACAACGGCCAGTAATCAGCAAGGGACAAGCACAAAGTTACGGACATCATAGCTCAGAGTTACAGGCACCATAGCTCAGAGTTACAGACACCATAGCTCAGAGTTACAGACACCATAGCTCAGAGTTAGTTACAGACATCATTGCGCAGGGAATTATCGGTGGCGGTTCAGTTTGCTAACATATTTGCGTCGTCCATCTTCTGCATGTTGGGTGCAGCTGAGCACCTGCCCTGTGCTGCGGGCACCCAGAGAGGATAACTGGGCAGAGGGCACCCAGAGAGGATAACTGGTCAGAGGGCACCCAGAGAGGATAACTGGTCAGAGCACCCAGAGAGGATGACTGGGCAGAGGGCACCCAGAGAGGATAACTGGTCAGAGGGCACCCAGAGAGGATGACTGGGCAGAGGGCACCCAGAGAGGATGACTGGGCAGAGGGCACCCAGAGAGGATGACTGGTCAGAGGGCACACAGCTGGTTCCAGCCCCATCCCACCACACGCAGACTAGATTTTCCTGCAGTCCCTCAGAGGCTCAGGGCTCAGACAGACAGACACCTCTGCAGCAGAGAGACAAACACCTCTGCAGACAGACACGCAGACTCCTGCATATCAGACAAGCGGACATACAGGCTTGTGTGAAGGATGATCGTGTTTTCAGCCCCCAACGTCGTCTTCCAGGTAGCGCTGCATGGAAGGCACTAGGGTTATGCTAGGGGTTAGGGATAAGGTTAGGGTTAGGTGCCTTGAAGTTGACGGTCGCAGCACTGCCTTAAAGTCGACGGTGGGGGCTTAAAACACCATCGAGCTTGTGTGAGTCAGACAGATAAGTAGACAGACAGACTCCTGTGTCTAATCAGACAGACAGACACCTGTGAACCAGACAGACAGACAGACAGAGATAGGCTTTCATAGATACCTGTGCATCAGACAGAAAGACAGACAGACAGACAGATATACAAACAGACGCCTGTGCATGAGACAGACCAACAGACTAACATACAGACAGACAGTTAGGCTTACACAAGCAACTGTACATACATCAGAAAGACAGGCAGGTAGATAGAGAGTCAGGCAGACAAATAGACAAACAGACCTACACAGCCACCTGTGCATCAGATTACGGACAGGCAGACAGACAGACTTACACAAACACAGAGAAACTATTTATTTGTCAGACGTCTACAGTTGTGTGTGAGAGAGAGTGTGTGTGAGTGTGTGTGTGTGTGTGTGTGTGTGTGTGTGTGTGTGTGTGTGTTGTGACTCACCTGATATAAGTGTGTGAGTTACATAAGTGAGCTGTTTGATTTTCACCAATAACAGTTTCTAAAAACCTCTTGGAGGAGAGCGAAGGATATGATGACTCAGCACGACACCATTCCTCTGCCCCATGCCTTTATTACATCACGCCTGGATTATTGCAATTTCCTCTACCTTGGCCTCCCCCTAGTCCTCACTTAGACGTTTGCAACTGGTCCAAAATGCAGCTGTGCATCTTCTAACTGGCACCAGGAGGCGTGAACATATCACCCCTATTATTCTGGCCTCCTTGCACTGGCTCCAAGTGGTTTTGAGGATTCAGTTTAAAGTTGTATTATTTGTTTTTAAGGCACTTAATGGGCAGGCCCCAACCTACATCACCGACCTTGTACAGCCCTAGTCAGCTCAAAGGTCCCTGAGATCCTCAGACAAAGGGCTTCTGCATGTGCCCCGCTCACGGCTCAAACAGAGGGGAGATAGAGCCTTTGCAGTTGCTGCTCCACGTCTGTGGAACCAGCTCCCCCTGGATATTAGATCTGCTCCCTCCATTTCTGCCTTCAAATCCAGGCTACAAACCCATCTTTACTCCATGGCCTTCCTTGTTCTATAACCCTGTACTTCTGCTCATCCTATATGTCTGTGTTGTGTTTTATGTTCTTATGACTATTGGTTCAATATATTTTTCTGTATTATCTGTCTTAGTCTTTATCTTAGTTATCCGCTGTACAGCATGTGCTTTATAAATTAAACTTACTTACTTACTTACTTACTAGGG
>NC_055961.1:10106842-10141842 GCF_018492685.1 Alosa sapidissima | reverse complement strand
GTCAAATCAGCATGTGCATTCAAACAACACAACTTGTGGTCAAATCAGCGTGTGCATTCAAACAACACAACTTGTGGTCAAATCAGCGTGTGCTTTCAAACAACACAACTTGTGGTCAAATCAGCATGTGCTTTCAATCAAACATTACACAGCAGAGAATACAATGCAAAAATAGTGAATTCTATTAATTACTCCCAAGATTAAACTGTCATTGACATATAAGACGTACAGTAAGCACCTAGACAAGACAAATTCATACATTTAACTACAACTTGTCCATTTTCATTTAAATAAACCTACATTAAGCACCTGGACTTTTGGACAGCTTTTGTACTGCCTTCTTCACCAAATAACCCATACAGCACTCTATCTAATGGCCTCAATGATCAAGGCCAAGCAACACAGAGGTGGTATCGCTTATGGACAATTCATGATTTCTGATTGAAGAATTGTGCATAGGACATTCACACACAGACATAACAAGTTCATAATCATGCAAGAAATATCTATTAGCTGTGAATAGATGTTCTCTCTTTGTTCAGCACAGTCCAATAATCCAGTAAAGTTTGGAGAGTCTTTGAGAGCTATGTTCAATGTCTGAAAAAGAGTGTCAAACACATGGATGTAATGTAAGAATGAAGATCAAGAAGATCCCAGTTTCATTAAGTGCATCTAATCTAACAAAACTGCAAAAGGCATTTAGTAAAAAATTGTTCAAATACAGAAACCTCATTTCAATTTCCAACAATTGAGTAATTGTTTCCTATTTTCATTCATATATATAATGACTTCAAAATAAGTCTATTTCTGAGCAAACTTCTGAATCAGTCTCTTAATCTCTTCAATGTTTTCTATGTTTGGATAGAAAAGCCTCCTTTCTCTTCGTCTGCGTGTCTGTAGGTATCCAGCCTTTGTGGGACCTAATCTCCTGCCACAAAGACAGCACTTGAGAAGTTTTGATTCGAATCAAATTACACTTGACTGAAGCCTAATAAGGGATGTTAGAGGTGAAAAAGAGTGGGGCAGTGTGTTTGCTTGTGTGGGGGAAAGAGCCAGTGAACTGCTGTAGTCCTCATCCTCTCTGAAGGTTAGTGTTGTTGAAATCCTATAATGTTAACTGTGGACAAATTGTCAAGTTTAATTAAGCATGCATGCTTGGACTCTCTCTCTTTTCTTTCTCTTTCTCTTTCTCTCTCTCTCTCTCTCTCTCTCTCTCTCTCTCACACACACACACACTTTCCTGAAGTTGTAATTGGATCACTTGTAGCCAATATCTGAATGCATGTTAATGTGCTATATTTGTAATATATTTAATGTTATGCAAATGTAAGGATGTATTTTAAATGTGTGCTATATTTGTAATTACATTTTTTATATCATGATTCAGTTTAAATGTCGTGGCACATTTTGTATGTATGCTATAATTGAAATATTATGTATGCTATATTTGTATTATTTTTTTATGTCTAATACAATATATTTGTAATGACAGATTTTATATTTTGCTGTGATATATTTGTGACGACAGATTGTATGCACAATACGAAAGTCAAATTTATTTATATAGCACATTTCATACTCATATAGGCATTTCAATATGTTGTACATAAATAAAAGCAAAAATACATAAAGATATAGTTAAAAGTAGATAAAAAAGTAAATTACACTAACTAGAATCTAACTAGAATATTTTAAACAGTTGTCACAAATCCAGAAATGATTCATGCAGGAGCAGCACATTGTGGATAACCTGCCAAGCACCAAACTCAGTCATCATATGGAGTTCATGACTAAAGCAATAATGCTGTTCATAGACAAGTCTATGACAGAAGAGTGGAAAGTTCTTCAGTCAAAAAGTTTAAACAAATCATTGACACAACGGTGTGTACACAATGTGGGTACATTCTGTAAATCCAGATTAGCATTTTATGGTCCCGCCACCATAAGAGCAGAGAGGCAGTCATTTGAAACATGCTGTGGATAAACACCTTGTGGCTTGTTTACACAGACAGGCAGACAGACACAGAGAGAGAGAGAGAGAGAGAGAGAGAGAGAGAGAGAGAGAGAGAGAAAGAGAGATACTTTGTAAACGTTTCAACACTGCCATCTAGTGTTGACTCTTAAAATTGTAGGACAGCAGTTGGTCCTGTAACCTAAACTGTAGAAAACAGGAGATGAGAGAAATGGGGTACTGCACTGGCAAGGAAGTAGATAGGTAGGCCTACACATACAGATAAACAGACAGACAGACCGATAAACAGACATACATATAGATAGGTTCATAGATAGAGATAGATAGGTCGATAGATAGAGATAGATAGATAGATGGATAGTTAGGCCTATAGACAGACAAACAGACAGACAGAGAGATAAACATATACATAGATAGATGCAGTGTTGTATAAAGTACTAGAAAGCAATACTTGAGTAAAAGTACAAGTATCGTACTAGAAAAAGACTTTGGTAGAAGTGAAAGTTACCTTTTAGAATATCACTTAAGTAAAAGTCTTAAAGTATCTGATATATACTGTACTTAAGTATCAAAAGTAATTTTCTGATATTTAATGTACTTAAGTACTTGAAGTAAAAGTAAAAAGTAAAAAGCAAGCAGTTTTATTTTGAACTTTTATTGTGAACTTTATTTTGGCTTTCTTATAGTAAAGCATAAAGCATACTCAGGGTTCCCATATCTTCTTAATCTCACTCATCAAATCAAAATCACATTCTTATCTAAGACTTTTCAGGCACAATTCTCTTAAGTTCAAAGAACAAACAGCATATTTTTAGAGCTGACATCAAAGAAAAAAACAGAAATGTCACTTTTGTATGAACTTCGGGTAAAAATGAAAAATAAATTACTTATTTCTTTCAAAAATATAAATGACCTGCTTGTAGGGAGAATAGTTTGGTCATGTGGTATGAGCATTTCTAGGGCTTACTTACTCCCCAGGTCACTATCTCACTCTCTCTCTCACACACACACACGCACACACACAGGCCACCTATGTCCAGCAGCTATTAATATGCCAGTCATTAGTTGAAACTGAAAAGGTGTCTGTTCATCTTTAAAAGAAGCTGGTTTTCAAAGTTGCCAGAATTCAGTGCCTGGGAGTTTCAGGCCCAAGACCGGCCGACGTTTTCCATAGTGGTGGAAATTGGATAAATGAAGCAACATTTCAGCTCTTATCATGTAGTTTTTATTAGTACCATGGTTCAACAAATGTGTAAAGGTTATATAATAATTCACTTCAACTGAGAAGTTAACTAAAATATATCACTATTCCACAAGTTAACAAAAACAGAAAAAAAGAAAGAAAGCCTTTGAAATGTAGCTTATCCCACGCTTCCACAAAGAGGCATATTAAACTAATGTTTAGGCTACATGTTTTCTGCATGGGTAGGCTGTTTGGTGATTTAGCCTACTCCTTTACTACACCCTCTTCTGAGCAAACAAGGCATATAGGTTTATCATGTAGGGTAATTGCTCTTTCTTACATTAAATAACTTTAATTTATCCTCTTTACTTGTCCCTGTAGTCATGGCCTCCTCATCACTAATTTCGGGCTCATCATTTTCAGTGGTCGACTGGTTGATCTGCTGCTCAGTCTCTCCTGGCATCCATCCTTCCTGACGCTTGTGTTTACTGGGCCAGCTCGGCTATCATGCACAGAATGCAGAACGTGTCCTACTTTAAGAAAAGATAGACTAACATGACAAATGTCAATATTTTTTTCCTCGACCGGCCCAAAAGTGAAGCGGCCTACCGGGAATTCTCCCGATTACCCACCCCGGGCCTGATTCAGTCTTATACTCTTCTTGGACTGAAGGCAAGTCCTGAAATGCTAAATAACCTTTCACAGGCCGCTGAGGCAGGTAGTGGAGTGTTCAGCTTCACAGAAAGCTCCCAATGTACAGAAACATTTCTTGCAAATACGGCCACAGGTGTATGACGTTATCTTCACCACTACCCTGTTCACCGAGTTCACCACTATCTTCGGGGTGGTCGTCTATGATAACGGGAGGTCCTCCAGTAGGTGCTTGTGCTTCCATGGCGGTTTCAGTTGTGCGTCCTCCTCCTTTAGCAACAAACAAGCGCTGAAATAGAGCGCGCAGCGTGCGGAGCGTGGGTAATGCAATCTAGGAGCAGTGATTCGCCAAACCTCCCTTATTGCAGTTGCACACATTTCTTCTAATTTTATGTTTTAGTAACGAGTAACGAAGATGCTTAGTGGAAATATAACGGAGTAAAAGTATACATTTTATCTAGGAAATGTAGTGGAGTAAAAGTGAAAGTTGGCATAAATTTAAATAGCAAAGTAAAGTACAAATATGTGACATTTCTACTTAAGTACAGTAACGAAGTATTTGTACTCCGTTACATTACAACACTAGATGTTTTTGTCAAACAGATTTATGCGTCGCCTGCGAGCACCTGTTCGTGGTCTGGTTCTCACATTCTTTAATATGTTTTGTTTAAGCAGACACACACGGAGTTTCCCACAGACTTCCAATGGCAGCGATTAAATCACTTTTAACCAAGCGACTTAATCTCTAGCTGTGGAGGAGTGGAGCGAGATTCCTGTCTTTCTTTAATGGCAAAACAATGTGTCACTTAAGAGAAACATCTTGACAAATACTTTGTTCATTTCGCAGACTCAAAACAAAAACATACAACAAAAAGAAAACTTGGCACGCACCAATAGAACTTCTCCGCCCCGCCTTTCATGCACCTTCTTTCTTTCCCCATCATCCCGGCACCTCTATTGTACTCCTTTTGTTGGAGCACAGCGTGTCGTGAATTTCGCAAAATATAGTTCCCATTATCGGCCCGGCTGGATGTTGCTGGTCGAATGTGTGCAAAGGGGACCTTTCCAGCATAGCCCGACTACGTCAGTGCGGGAGCTGCAGAGACAGCGTGTGTGTGTAATTGCGCAGAGGCCGGTGTCGTTAATAGGCGCAAATTTGTTAACGCAGCCGAGTTCATGCTCTTACAATAACACCTCACGGGGAGTATTCACGAGAGAGAATGCCTAATGAGAAAGAGAGCGCGCAGGAGGGGGTATGGGAAAGGCCATCTCTTCACGTTCAGCTTTGGTCTAAGTTGCTGTCTTTTTCTGAGGGCTTCATAGAGATGCCCACTGAGTTAAAGAAGTATAAGCCTGGGCAGGTGGTGTCCGATTGCGAGACGGTCACGAGACAGACATATTACATTAAAAACACGAGCTCCCCGTGGCGTGAGACGCGGGAAAGTCCTGTGAGGATAGGGCCCCGCCACCGGACCTCGCGGGAAGCTTTTGTTGTCTCTTAACCTAATCTCCCATCTTTATTCTATCGCTGTCATCCTCGCTTTCAAAGGTCTCTCTGTCATTCCGGTTCACAGTAAAATGCCACTATAGTCGTATTTAGCGTCACCAAGTTTGGCCAGAAGTTTTGACTGTCTCTTAAGCTTTGTTGCTGTCTCGTGTGCAGATTAAGTGCGAACGTGCGGTGACGAGAAGCAGCAGACACACGCACACACATACACAGACAGAGAGAGAAAGCCTGTAAGAAATAGTCTAGAGTCTACATCTGCTTTTGTCTGGTTCTGTAGCCTTAGAATCTCTTCAGTGGCTATTAGCGCCTGGCAACAGAGAGAGAGAACACTAACTCCTGTGTTCTCTTTTGCAACCTCTTCCTCTCACAAGCACACACACACAGGCACACACCACTTGCACACACAAATGGGATTAGTCGTGGCATCGTCTACCCACGCGACTTCTCTCCTTGTGTGTGTTCAAGAGAGAGACAGTGAGAAAGAGTGTATGTGTGTGTGTGTGTCCCCTGCCTGCCCTTGTTTGTTGGGAGAAAGATAAATTATAATTTGGGTAAAAAACAGCTCCCTCTGTCTGCACACACTAAAGGCCCTCACATCAGGCCAGGTAAGTTTATATCTTAGCTGTCCAGTTAGTCCAGATGACAGATGGCAGTGGACTGGTACCAAACGCAGCCACCGGTGGACTGGTACTTGATCACAGCTGACAGCGGAAAGGTACTGGATCAGGGTCAAATGTCAGCCGGATCAGCTCCAGACATGCCCCAAAGGCTGCTGGGAAATCTGTATGTTTGAACATCATTAGCTGGGAAATCATCGGTTGGTTACGGAAGAATTGGAATTGGGAGAGAGAGAGAGAGAGAGAGAGAGAGGGAAGGATGGGAAAAAGAGAAAAGAATGAGACTGCGGGAGGAGGGAGAGAAGGAGAGAGAGGGCTGAGAAGGAGAGAGTGAAAAAGAAGGAATGTAGGGAAAAGATAGTAATGTAAATAGCTGAGAGAAAGAGAGAGATGGCCGAGAGAGGGAGAGAGGTTTAGATAACTGGAAGAGAGAGCTTTAGATAGCTGAGAGAGAGAGAATGGAAGAGAGAGAGGGAGAGAGAGGTAATTGAGCTGAGTGATAATTTGTGAGACAGGCAGGGCAGGGGGGCCATGAGACAGACTTGTCTTGTGTGTAAATCTTAATTAAATAATCCACCATGCAGTCTCTGTGTGTGTGCTGTCTGTCCTCGCGTGAGACAAGTAGAGTTCCCAGCAGGAGGGTCTGTGTGTGTGAGTTTGTGTGTGTGTGTGTGTGTGTGTGTGTGTGTGTGTGTGTGTGTGTGTGTGTGTGTGAGAGAGAGAGAGAGAGAGAGAGAGAGAGAGAGAGAGAGAGAGAGAGAGAGAGAGAGAGAGAGAGAGAGAGAGAGAGAGAATAATTTGCACCATCGTTTGACTGGGGGGTTCATGTGTTCATGAAGACTCAGGCCATTCCTCTGTGTGTGTTCATGAAGACTCAGGCCCTGTGTGTGTTCATGAAGACTCAGGCCATTTCTGTGTGTGTGTGTTCATGAAGACTCAGGCCCTGTGTGTTCATTAAGACTGTGTGTGTTCATTAAAGGTAAACTATGCAGTATTGGCAATTTCCTTACTGTTTTCTCGGTTTTTGCTTCTTTTTTGCTGGCTCTGTCATGATGAATGTCTGCGAAACTCCATCGCTACCTTGTTCTAGCCGGTGCCTGGCGTGTATGTGTATTTAAATGCAGTAAAGCAATTCGTTACACTCGTTATACTTCCTGACACTGAGGCCGTCGGCCCGCCGGCCCACAGTTGCAAGGGTGGTTTTTCCGCTCACAGGCGCTAGGGGGAAGCGAGGCGGCCACCAATCAACCTGAAAAAAGTCATATAACCATTCCATTGACTCTGAAGCTGTTAAATGAAGGTAAATTAAGGTAAAAAACTTGCATATTAAGCTAAAAACCCTGCATAGTTTACCTTTAAGACTCTATGGCCCTGGCCCTGTGTGTGATCATGAAGACTCAGGCCATTCTTTAGTGTGTCATTAGAGTGGTAACCTCAAGTTGCACTGAATCTAGTGTCCTACTGGAGAAGGCTGCACTGAATCTAGTGTCCTACTGGAGAAAGCTGCACTAAGTCTAGTGTCCTACTGCAGAATGCTGCACTGAATCTAGTTTCCTACTGCAGAATGCTGGGTCTTGTGTCCTACTGCAGAATTCTGCACTGAATCCAGTTTCCTACTGCAGAATGCTGGGTCTTGTGTCCTACTGCAGAATTCTGCACTGAATCTAGTTTCCTACTGCAGAATGCTGGGTCTTGTGTCCTACTGGAGAAAGCAAGGATACAAGGATACAAGGAAGTTTATTGTCACATGCATATAGTTACTGGAAGTAAGAAATGCAGTGAAATTATGTCTGGTGTCAGCCTATTTGTGCATTTATGGGGGGGGGGGGTTAGTAGATTAAGTGGCAAGGGCTGCATAAGAAAGGTGGGGGAGGATTGGGATTTGGGGGGGGGGGGCACCAACAAGGAGCACCCAAGAGCAACAGGGGCAAGGAAAAACTCCCTTACCAAGGAAGAAACCTTGGGCAGATCCACGGCTCAAGGGGCTAACCCAACTGCCAGGGGTCTTGGTGTGTGTGTTGGGGAGATGACAGGGGAGATGGGATAGTGTGCTGTGTATGTGGGGAGAGGGCAGTGTGCAATATATGTGTTGGAGAAGCTTCCTCATGAGACAATGTGCTGTGTATGTAGAGGAGAGGGGGGGGGGGCAGAGTACTGCAAGTATAGTGAAGGGACTTACTATTGCAAGCAGAGTACTGTATGTATGAGCTGCACTGAGTCTAGCATACCTGCCATTTAGCTTTCCAAAAACGGGAGATTGTTTTTATTGGAAGGGCAGGGGGGGGCGGGTTTGCACAGAATCAGTGTTTGCATATTTAACATGTTTAATACACTCTTTGCAACACTGCATTTCGGTCAGGTTATACGACAAAAAAGTTTAAATTGAAAGTAAGTGATTTCATACACAATCTGACAACCTGGAAAATGCAGACTAACAAAAAAAATGAATGGATCCGTGAGTTTTCCGGGAGAAATAACAAAACAGAAGGGCGCTGGGAGATGACCTTGAAATACGGGAGAAACCTGGGAAAAACTGTGTTGGCAGGTATGATCTAGTGTCCTACTGCGGAATGCTGCACTGAGTCTAGTGTCCTACTGCAAAAGGCTGGGTCTAGTGTCCTACTGGAGAATGCTGCACTGAGTGTAGTGTCCTACTGCAGAATGCTGCACTGAGTCTAGTGTCCTACTGCAAAAGGCTGGGTCTAGTGTCCTACTAGAGAATGCTGCACTGAGTGTAGTGTCCTACTGGAGAAGGCTGGGTCTAGTGTCCTACTGGAGAATGCTGCACTGAGTCTAGTGTCCTACTACAGAAGGCTGGGTCTTGTGTCCTACTGCAGAAGGCTGCACTGAGTCTAGTGTCCTACTGCGGAATGCTGCACTGAGTCTAGTGTCCTACTGCAAAAGGCTGGGTCTAGTGTCCTACTGGAGAATGCTGCACTGAGTCTAGTGTCCTACTGCAAAAGGCTGGGTCTAGTGTCCTACTGGAGAATGCTGCACTGAGTGTAGTGTCCTACTGGAGAAGGCTGGGTCTTGTAGAAGGCAGCATTGAATCTAGTGTCCTTCAATCTTGTGTCCTACTGCAGAAGGCTGCCACAAGTCTGGTGTCTACTACAGAAGGCGGGTTCTCACATCCTGCTGAGTCTGTCTCCTAGCCTGACGAGCCAGACCCACATTAAAATGTAGGGTCTGGGCACTCACCGTTCGCAGTGCTCAGTCCGAGGGGCGGGATAATTGGTTGTCTTTCAAATTCCCTCTGCACGCAATAGGACAGCGCTGAGTCCCATGCGTCTTCCCACCAGCGGAGCTAGTTGGCTAGTTCAAACTTTTGCCATCTTAAAACAAGCTTAACTCGTGTCACACTGTTGGCCAACAGCAACATCCATCTTCTTTGTTTTCAAGTAGCAGGGAATTCAAGCCAAACCGTTGCAACTCTGCCATCAATCATTATGTTAAGCCCGCCTAACAACTCTATACACGATTTGATTGGCCTGATAGAAGTTTAATTTTTCGAGCTCACAAGCCAACGGAGAGTTGCTAGACTAACCCTGGAAGCAAATGTAATTTTCTGCTGCTAGGGTGCGTCTAGATTTCTAGGCTATCTGTCTCCCATCCTTCTGCAGAAAGCTGGGTCTTGTGTCCTACTCCAGAAGGCTGCATTGAGTCTTGCGTCCTACTGCAGAAGGCCTCTTATTGGAGGGGGGTTTAGTGCTTTTTACTTTAAATTTCATATTAAATGCAAGACAATTTAGTCTTGTTTGTATGATCCATTTCCTATCACAACTAAGCAGTAACAGTAGTACACATCTGAGCTGCAGTGCATCTCAGACATCAGAGTCAGTGTCAGGATCAGTCCAGACAGACCAGGGGCCGGTCTGTGTGAGGAATGCGAGACCGCTGGTGTCATGAAGGCCCAGGATATCAGCAGCAAGACAGACACAGAGCTGCCATCTACTGGCCCATGGCAAGAACTGCAACAGAAACTGTCTGGCAGTGAAAACATCCACAGAGGTTGTGGTCGGTTGGGTAGTCAAAAACATTACAGCCTTTGTCCTTCCCTAAGCACTTTTCCTTCAATCAAAACATCATGAGATCAGGGGCAGATGTAATTCATGAAGCCACCACAGCGCTAAGAGAATCTGACTGTATTTAGCCCAAGGGTGAAAACCTGTGGCTAACCCTAAACCCTAACCTAAGGCGACCCCTAACCCATTTCCTATCACAACTAAGCAGTAATAACCTGAGGTGACCCCTAACCGAACCCTAACCCTAACCCTAACCCTAACCGAACCCTAACCTGAGGCGACCCCTAATCCTAACCTGAGGCGACCCCTAACCGAACCCTAACCCTAACCTGAGGCGACCCCTAATCCTAAACTGTGGCTAACTCTAACGCTAACCTGAGGCGAACGCTAACCCTAACCTGAGGCTCGCCAGCCTAATGCAACACTTTTCCTGTGCGTCTCATGGATGTTCTCATTTTTTCTTGAACTTAGCAGATTTTTTGCTTTCTATTTCTTATAAATCAAAATGCATTTCAACATTTGACAATACTGCCATTAATATTTTGATTGAAATCATTTTAATGCCAGCCTAGCACTTGAATACTAGTTTTTGTTTGTATTTAACTTTTCTACTTGATTAATCGGTAGTAAAATAAATGAGACCCAACTGTAGAAGCAGAGATGATTTAATCCACAGAATGTCACAGAGAGCACTGAAAACCACACAATATGTACAGGAGCAAAACATGACTCGTGAAAAATAAAATCAGACCCACAGGAGCAGAGCATGACTCATGGGTTAAATCAGACTAACAAGAGTAGAGCATGACTCATGGATAAACAATCAGACTTACAGGAGCAGAGCATGACTCGTAGATAAAATCAGACTTACAGGAGCAGAGCATGACTCGTGGAAAAAAAACAGACATAGGAGCAGAGCATGACTCATGGAAAAAATCAGACCCCTAATTCTACTAAAGGGGAGTTGACTGCACTAGGAGGGCTTCTATCTGAATGAAGGGAGGATGCTCTTATGTCTCAGGATAAAAAAGCTTGACTGAGGGTTCAGCCCGGTATCTAATCCTCTGTATTAGCCTTGTTCAGGGGGCAACCATTGTGTCAACCAAAACGAGACTAGGGTACACTGACTGTATCATTAATGCATTTTCGCCACCTTCGTCTAATGGGAAATCTGCCCCCAACATGTGTAATATGTGTGTGTTGGTGTATGAATTTGTGTGTGTGTGTGTGTGTGTGTGTGTGTGTGTGTGTCTTTTAGCCCCTCAGTCCGACCAGCCCCTCCCACCTTCCCCGTCTGACTCCTCTCCTTCCTCTGAGTCACTCATCTCCACGGCGATGCGCCGGGACAATATGGCTGCCACATCGTTTCCGATTGGTTGGCGCTTTGCTCTCAGCTCCTTTTGCTCTTGTACCTTCTTCAGCTGAATACCTGTGCACAAACACACACACACACACACAAAGATCATACACACAGTGTACTCTCTCATAAACCAACACATATATACACAAAGATGACACACTCACACAGAAAAACGCACTCACGCTCACACAAACACAGAAAGATTATACACGTACACACACACACATACACATGCACACACATACACAGACAAACACGCTCACACACACACACACACACACACACACACACACACACACACACACACACACACATAAACATACACTTACCCACACACACACACACACACACACACACACACACACACACACTTTTGAACTTACCAACACGTATTGCTGCCAGCAGGTCACTTCGAGCATCACTGGTTACCATGCCAATGCCTGTTGGCAAAGGCGGGACAGGGGGAGGAGCTGGAGGAGGCGCCATGGCAACAGCTGCTGTATTAGGAGAAGGAAGAGAGGATGAAGAGGAGGATAGAGGGAGAGCAAGGGATGAGGATGGTGAGAGAGGGAGAGAGGGAGCGAGGGATGAAGAGGGAGAGAGAGGGAGAGGGGGAGCGAGGGATGGAGGAGGAGAAGCAAAAGCTGTGAGAGGAGAGGGGATGATGGGGGGGAGGAGTGGAGGAGGGAGAGGAGAAGAGCTGGCGTAGTACTCCATCATCCTGGAGAGAGAGAGAGAGGGAAGGGGAGGGATGGAGAGAGAGAGGGAGGGAGAGAGAAAGGGGGGGAGGGAGAGATAGGGAGAGAGAGGAAGGGATGGAGAGAGAGAAGTGGAAGGGGAGGGATAGAGAGAGAGAGATGGAGGGAGAGAGAAAGGGAGGGATGGAGAGAGAGAGGGGGAGAGGGAGAGAAGGATGGAGAGAGGAAGAGAGAGAAAGAGTTGAGAGAAAAAACAAGCAGAGAAAACATTTTCATGAACAGTTGTCTGTATCTCTTTGCCTTTGGATATTCACACCTCACTTCTCCCTCTGATATGACACACACACACACACACACACACACACACACACACACACACACACACACACACACACACACACACACAGAAACAGAAACACACATATAGGCACTTACCCGTAATCAGCAGGTGGAGGAACAGCGCTGCCGCCATTCACGGTGGAGTTCCGAGTTTGGACATGTGTGTTTGTTTGAGCCGGCGTGTGTGTGTTTGTTTGTGTCAGTGTGTGTGTGGGGGGATTCTGCACAGCTGTGTGTGGGGTGGGGTGGCGCTGTACAGGTGTGTCGCGGTACACCACAGCAATGCTCACCTCCCCACCTATACTATGGTACTCATGCTCCACCCTCTGGGGCGGGGGGCGGGTGCTGATTGGTCAGAGATGGCTGGGGAGGCCTGTGATTGGTCATGATGGGCTGAGTGGCAGGGAAATCTGGGAATGGAGGTCTGTGGAGAGACAGAGAACATGATAAACACCCAATATCTATGCTAAAAGAAACTGACAATGCAAATCGCACACACACACACACACACACTCACCTGCTCTCCCCTGCGAACCACACAGTTGCTGCCATTGTGTGTGTGTGGTGGCCAGGCCGCACACGTGTGTGTGCGAGTGTGTGTGCGTGTGCATGAGCGAGTGTGTGTGCGAGTGTGTGAGCACGGTCTGGGCGCAGCTCTTTGTCCAGAGCCAACCTGTTCCACTCCTCCCTGCGATCCCTCACTTTCCGCACCCTCTTCACCTCCCGCGGCAAAGTCCCATGCATCCCTCGCTTCTGCTCCTGATGGAGAGGGAGAGAGGGGGATAGAGGGAGAGGTGGAGAAGAGGAAGAGAGGGATGAAGAGGAAGATAAGGGGAGGGATAAAAAGGAAGAGAGGAGAGAAGTGAGTTAAAATATTTGTTTGTCCAGCGACAAACTAGCATAATGTGGCACATGTTATATTTTGTGATTTAACTGGCATATGTGGCACATGTTAAATTTAGTGATTTAATTAGCATATGTGGCACGTGTTGAATGTTGTGATGTTTTCACCAGCAGGCTCCAAGAGTTGAGAGAGAATCTGAGGAGCGAAAAAGAAAGAGAGAAAGAGAGAAGTGCCCTACCCTTTGTCGCCTTCTCTCTCTTCTCTTCTCCTCTGTGGCCAGCATCATCCTCTCTTTCCACAGGTCAAAGAAGTAGGAGGGGTCTGAGTACAGCTTCAGAGCGTCCACTCCATCCTCCCTGAGAGAGAGAGAGAGAGAGAGAGAGAGAGAGAGAGAGAGAGGGAAGGAGGGAGAGAGAGACAAATAGAGAGGAAGAGAAAGAGGGAGGGAGGGAGAGACAAATGCAGAGGAAGAGAGAGAAGGAAGGAGGGAGGAAGAGAGAGGAAGAGAGAGAGACAAGAGAAAGAGAGGGACGGGAGATAATTAAAATGAGCAGTATTGCGCCATGGGGTCATTATCGGAATTAAATTACTGATGAATGTTTGGTTGAGTAGAACTTCAGGGACAGCAGGTTGAGTGCTGTATTCGTGTTGTTGTTTTTCTGTTCATTCATTCTAAAGTGGCATTTGTGATTAGAAAGTTGTTGCTATGACAACGTAATTCCCCAGCCACCTGCCTCTGCTCTGAGTGCTCTTGTAATATCATTAGCATAAACCCCACCCCCATTCCACCCTCACTCCACCCATCCTGCCTCACCTGTACTGGGTCAGCGCACCGAGAGGAGGGGGCTTGTCGCTACGGCGATACATCTGAGTGATGGGAGTGGGGATGCTGGCCTTGGATACCAAATGCTGGTCCTGAGCTGTGCAGCTGTGGAAGGCTTTACGCAGGTGGATGTCCTGGAGAGAGACTGAGAGAGAGACAGAGAGAGAGAGAGATGAGCAGGTACACAGATTAACAGACAGAAAGACAGATAGACAGACAGACAGATAGACAAGCAGGCAGTTGTGAAATTCCTTCTTATAGGTGGATGTTCTTGAGAGAGACTGAGAGAGAGAGAGACGAGCAGACAGACAGATTAACAGACAGACAGACAGACAGATAGGCAGCTGTGGAAGGTTTTACATAGGGGGATTTCCTGGCGAGGAACTGAGAGAGGGAAAGAGAAAGATGAGCAGACAGACAGATTAACAGACAGACAGGCAGGCAGGCAGGCAGGCAGACAGACAGACAGGCAGGCAGACAGACAGACAGGCAGGCAGGGAGACAGGCAGACAGGCAGGCGGGCAGGCAGATCTGCTCACCCTCCTCCACGCTGGAGTCCAGCTGCGTGACCTTGGCAGCCAGGCGGTCGATGCGGTCCTGCAGGGAGACAGTCCGCAGGTAGAACACACTGGCCTCCTGGAAGAGCTCTGCAAAGATGTCCTCCGCATGCTTACCTGCAATACAGACACACACACACACACACACACACACACACAGCTCACATAGATGTCCGCTGCCTGTTTACCTAGAGTGCATACACACACCCACACACACACACACAAACACACATCGCTCATATACTGTAGATATATGTCTGATATAGATATGTCTGACTATCCAGATATGTTACATATGTATCAGGTCATAGGTCAGGTCATCAGGTCTCATATAGATGCCTTGCCTTGTATATCTGCAGTGCACACACACATGCACATACACACACACACGCACATACACACACACACACACACACATACACACACACACACATACACACACACACACACACACACACACACACACATACACACACACACACACACACACACACACACACACGCACACACACACACACACACTTGCCAGATGGGACAGTAAATTGCATTCCCCCAGCTTACCTGTTGTTTGAATTCCCCCATGTGAAACAAATAGCCAGTAAGAGAGATAGAGATGTTTCTAACAGCACGGCCATGCTGATGATGCGTACCTCACAATGCCAGTGATGCGTACAGAACTAATACCATCATTAGAGTAATAATGGATGCTTTGTTGCTTGATGTTGTTATGCAGTTCATTGCATTAAACTTATTGCTAAATTTACTCCTGTTTTTTTGGTCTGCTGTTATCCAATGTCAAGTAAATGTGTGAGTCAAATTCATTCACTTAATACCTTATAACTATAATATCATCACATAATTGCTATTGGTTTGGGTAAAAGCGCTTCAGTCAGTGAATATGATGACTTTGATGTTGATACAGCACATGAGCACAGGGTTACAGCATTGAAGGATGAACTAGTTTTCTTTTTTCCTGCCCCTATCTGTCCCTTTAGATGCTAAGCCACATGCAGAGCTTAATCCCACTCGACTACACACACACACACACACACACACACACACACACACACACACACACACACACACACACACACACACACACACACACACACTTCCCAGATGTCTGGGGACACTCACTTTCTGTCATGCTGTATGTAATCTGTCTTTCCCTCTATCTTTCACCACTCACACACTCACACACACACACACGCACGCACGCACGCACGCACGCACGCACGCACGCACGCACGCACACACACACACACACACACACACACACACACACACACACACACACACACACACACACACACACACACACACACACATACCAGATGTCTGGGACATTCACTTCCTCCCATGCTGGGTATAATCTCCTCTCCTCTCTCTTTCTCTCTCTCTATCTCTCTCTCTCTCTCATAGACAGATACACACACACACACACACCCACAACAGAGTGTGCTCCCCATTGGGGGAATCAGTCAGCGCTGAGTTCCATTCTGTACAGACCAGAGACTCAAACACAATGCACAGAGAACGCCCAGACCACAGTGATCCTGCCGCAAGGAACTAAAACACAACAACAGCATTTTAACAGAATAGGACGTAAGTGCACGACTGGCTGGTTTCTACTGGTTACTCCTGTGAGATACTCATGCTGACTGGACTCCAATGGGACAGTATCACACCACTAAATCAATCTAATATCATTAACACGCAGCTTAATGAATCTAACATTAGCACAGCTCTTAATTAAGTCATAGGCATATTAACATTTAATTCCCTGGCTCTCTGCTGATGTTGATTACAACACTCACAGTCTCTGTCTTTCTCTCTCTATCGCTTTCTCCATCTATCCCTCCCTTTCTCTCTCCATCCTTCTTTCCATCTATATCCCTCCCTTTCTCTCTCCATCCTTCTTTCCATCTATATCCCTCCCTTTCTCTCTTCATCCTTCTCTTCATCTATCCCTCCCTTTTTCTCTCTATCCTTCTCTCCATCTATCCTTCCCTTTCTCTCTCTCTATCCTTCTCTCCCTCTCTATGCCCCTCTGACTCTTTCTCTCTCGCTAATTCTTAACTCGTGTCTCATACAGTATTGGCTTCCTTTAGGATTCATTCTCTAACCCTTAAAGGAATGTTGGAAAATGAATGTTCTAAAGAATATCTGGGGTCATTGAATTCAACATAGAATTTTAGAACCTTGAATTGTTGCGGAATGTCTTATGTTAGAATGTTCCATGTTCATAGAAGTGGGAGTATGTCTGACAAGCTGTCAAGGTGTGTTCATGAGTGTGTGTGTGTGTATGTGTGTGTGTGTGTGTGTGTGTGTGTGTGTGTGTGTGTGTCTTACTCAGACTGCTGAGCTGGCGTATGATGGCTGATAGCGTTGCGTTGTTCACACACTCCAGCTCAATCTCAATGCATTCTGGGATTTCTGTCCTGCATACATGATGAGGCTCCACGCTTCTTTTCAGCATCGGCATGGTGACACACACACACACAAACACACACACACGTGCTCTGTCTCTCTCTATCTCACACACACACACACACACACACACACACACACACTACGGTGTTGACAACCTGCAAGAGACAGAGATACAGTACAAAGGTCTCTGTGTGTTCTTGCTTTAAGCATTCCGCTTGGTGTACTCTCTCTCTATCTGTTGACTCTTGGCTTTTTCTTATCCTCTTTGCCAGGTTTCTGGGGCCATTGGCAAAACCACACACGCATAACAAACACATCTGAGCTTTTATGCAAAAAACAAATCCCACTACATAATGACTCTTCTGACAGACACATGACACATCAAATGTAAAATTCATAAATGCAACCATCACAACTGACCTATGATCTGACAGTGTCAACAAATTATGACAGGTTTATGACAGCATTTTAATATTGAAACCTCCCGTGATTTCCCAAATACCTCATTCATAACAAAGCACACATTCAGATATCATTCAAAATTGGGTGTAAAATGAATTTTACGTACCCAGTCAGGTTTTCTTCAGCTGAGTACGGTCCGATAGGTTGAATGTCCAGACACAGCATGCACGACCACTGACTGACATATCTAGTCTCTTAATCCAGTTTGGGGCGGGGATTGGGGGATTGGGGAGATGTCTGATGGCAGAATTGCCATTCTGCAGATTAAATATCATACACCAATAGGGATGAGTGAGTCCATTTGAGTGACAGCAGACCTGATAGAGATGGCTAGGGGGGAGTGGTGGAGCTGAAGGCTTGATGGATCTCTCACTCTCTCTCTCCTTGTGTGTGTGTGAGAAGTGAGAGGGAGAGAGGAAGACTATTCAGATCTACAACACTAAGAACAGATGGTTCTTGCCTAGACATAAAACTGTTGGTTTGTTAGGAAAATGTAGAAGAATTCAAAGATAAACATAGAGATAAATATATGTTAGTTTATTTGTGCAACCTTTTCTTAGGAGGTTAGCCCTATAGAGAGAAACTAACGAGAACAAATCATGAACCTAATCTCCTTCCAGCAACACATTAATGGGTCTTTAATCCGTCTTAATGTAAACATTTACAACAGATTGTGACCCCGTTCATTTTACAATCCCATGCCGTGACCTCACTTACTTAGTGTGTTGACACAACATCACTGCTTATAAGTACCTCTTATCCAGACGCATTAAAGGAGTTTCATAAATTGAGGGCTGACAAGGACAATAAATATATCAAGTCACATTTGATAGAAAGATTAAAACATCAGGTAGACAAATAGAGCTACAGACAAAGATAGATCTACAGAGAAATAGATAGATTACATACATACATACATACATACATACATACATACATAGGCCTACAGTATATACGCATAATGACTATACCAAAGTCCTTTTGGGCAAGTCCCTCCACTCCGCGGCCATACTGCAACGCTTTTTGGGCACTTATCGGGCATCCATTTCGGCAGAAATGCGCGTGCGCAAGGCTTCACGACACCAATCTTGGTCCAGCGGCAAGATCACAACACATGATTGACACGATGTCTTCACAACACACCACATTATTGGCTCAATGTATTCACAACACACCATATGATTGGCTCAATGTATTCACATCACACCACATGATTGGCTCAATGTATTCACATGTCGACGTTTTGCTGCGGAAGGGGTGTGATATGTGTAGACAACTGCCATATTGGTGTTACAAACTAACCCCATGCATTTCTATGGAGGATTTTTTGAGTGCTGTGTTTCCTCATTAGAACACGTCTCTGACTATACTATATACTATAATGTAATGTCCATAGGGGCCACTGGGTGGCAGAAACCTTGCTTCCATGCTTAAAAAAGTAAAATGAAGAACAAAATGGCTATTTTTTATTACTTTATTTCAAACATATATACAGAGGAGCAAGTCAAATGTATGCACTGCGGTATACAACAACTTCTGCTTGATAAGGACATCACGGTGGCTTGTTAGCCTGATATCCTAATTGTATGCATTATTGTAGTGAGATCAATCATTCAGCAAAATCTATAGCTTATTATAAACACACACGTGTACACATACACACACACACACACACACACACGCGCACACGCGCATACACAGATACACAGATACACACACACACACACACACACACGCACCACACGCACACGCACACACGCACAAACACACACACACACACACAGACTGGGGCTCTAGAGTGGAGGGTGGTGTGTGAGTGTGAGGCTGGGTGGAGGGGAGGGGATCCTGTGCTGTCTGTAGGCAGCGGGCGTGAGCGCCGCCGTGGTCTGGGACTGCAGGATGTAGCCGCACAGCAGGGAGCCCGGGAACAACGCCCCCGGCGGCAGCTGCTGGGGGCTTATGGGTAATTTGGGGAGGGGTCCGAGGGGCGTGTCATGGGCCGGGGAGCCGGGGCGGGGCATGGTGGCGTACTGGGCGGAGCATGTGGCTCTGGAGTAGGAGGAGCTCTGCGGGTGGGTGTTGAAGTGCTGCGGGTAGGAGACGGTCAGCTGCTGGTCAGCGGCATGCGGGGCGGAATGCTGGGAATGTGGGACGGAATGCTGGGCCTGAGACCTCGCCAGGGTGGGGACGGGGGGGGTGAAGCCGTGCTGGCTGGACGGAGCCATCACCAGGGTGGGGGTGGGCGTGAGGGGGAGGGCATGGCCGCGGCTGGCGATCGGGTTGGCTGGACTGGGCGCTCGCTGGCCGTGCTGCCCACTGCAGTAGACGCAGGGCGGGTGCGGATGGGTGATCGGACGTTTCACGGCTGCTGCTGCGGCAACGACAATGTTCTCCGCTGCAGGATGCTCACCGCTGCCGCCGACAGGCTGGCCGTCACGACACGGGCGCTGGACATGACAGCTGTCCCCTCGACATCGGGGCTGGTCTCCATGGATGCGGTCGCCATGGATGGGAGGTGGACACAAGGTGGCGGAGGAGCTGCAGGAGGCTGTGGTGGTGGTGGTGGTTGTTGTGGTGGTACCGATGGCAACAGAGTCGGAGGTGGATGATGTTTGGCGATTGTAGAGGAAGCAGGCGGAGCTTCCGAAAAGAAGGAGGGCCAGGAAGGCGGAGCCAACGATGAGAAAGGGAACGTAGACAGGATAGTCTGAAGAAGAGACAGACAGAAAGAGGGAGAGAAGCACTATAATCATCAGGCATTTTCTCCTTTCATCATTCATACCTTTGGCCAGAACATGAAGGTCCATTTGTGTGCGTGTGTGTGTGTGTGTGTGTGTGTGTGTGTGTGTGTGTTTATTTGTTTATTTTCCCCCTCTCAAAAAAGTGGTGCACCTTGAAAGGATTTAAAGGGGGGGAAAAGACAAGTTCTTCCTGTGTTCTCAAGCTACTGCAAACACTTCATTTACACAAAGGTGTGTATTATTAGGTCTATTTTTGTACATCCATATGTGATCCTGTGAGAGATCGTGATTGTGCCTGTGGTGTGTGTGCGCTGTGTATGTAGGCTACATATGTAGGCCAGTGAATGGGTTGGTGTCTGTATGCAGGTTTACGTTCATCTGCATGATGTGCAATGTGTATGTGTTTATAAAACACATGATGCTTTCACGTTGTGTAATGTAGTGCTCGGTCACTTTAAAATCAAATTTTCTAGTCTCTCTCCCTCTCTCATTCCATCTCTCAAAGTTGCTTTGCAGTAGCCAAATTGAATCAGAGTTATTATATTAGAGAAATACCTCGCTTCATCCAAAAGATTAACTCCTTGTTTGGCGGTGCAATCTAGAGAAAAGAAACGAACCCTACAAACAAAAACAATCCATTTAGCCTACTTTATGTCTTATCAAAACCTCTCCTTATCAACTCACCTCCAGTGCTAAACTCGTCTGCCACAACCTCGGCCTTACTCGGTAACGTTCGGTCGGGGTCGGAGTCCGAACAAGTTCCCTGGTCCAGTCTGGCGGTACCATCAGAACAACAGTATCGGTATTCACACCTTCCGCAGCAAATAACAGCGCTTTTCATGTCGTCTTTCTCTGGACAGTAGAATCCCTCTCTCCAGTTCCTTCTCTGGTCTGTCCAGCCGTGACAAAACTCGCCGATGGCTGCCACTCGCGTATGAGTCACACTGACTGCCAACACACAGACAGGCAGAGAGAGGAGGTAACTCACTGGAAACATTGGACTTGTGTCTTCGGTTTGCGTTTATCTCTTGAGGTTTCACCACCGGTCAGTCGGTTGGTCGTGAGCCCTGGAGAGCCTCGGTAACGGTGGTTTTCAAGCTCGCGCTTCCAGCAGATTTAGGTTGGACGTAGGCGCCACACGCGCGGGACTAGGCTAAACTCAATTAGCGCTTCACTAAACACTACAAACCTCAAAATTCAGCTTCATGAAACATTGCAGACAAAATTATACATGTTACTCGCACAAAGTTGAACTTTAAAAGTCCCCAAGAAGTGAGTCATCAGTAGTAGCCTACCGTGGCCATTCGTTGCAGTCTTTCTAATGCTTATCATGGGATATTTTTTGGCAAGAAACTAAATTGATAGGATTATCTATATTTGTGTTGACATCTAAGCAATCATGAGAATCGCCTGACCCACTGGGACTGGATTGCTAGAATATGAGGAAACACGTTTTTATTATTAGGCTTACATTTTCAAAATGAGTAGCCTAGTTTATTGATGTAAGACCTTTTTTAATGCAACAAGTTGGTAAAGACATTCACAGGCCTATAGCCTGAACAATTTCATGAGACGTTTCTCTCAAGAAGGGGTTGAAAGAAAAGTACAGTTTTCTCGCACTGTTTTTTTTTTCAGCTTTAAAGGTACACTACAAGACTTTCACCTTGATATAGGCCTAGGCTAACCTTCACGAAGCCAATTTGATGGTAAATGAACTTGTAGCCTAATACGCAAATCGTTCACCTAGCACTACCTTTAACTACAGCAGTGCACCTCTAGCCTGGAAATCGGGTGACTCTATTGGGAAACGTTTGCACTTTTTAACACTTTTTAACATGTTATCTAGCCTTTATTTTACCAGGAATAATCCAATTGAGATTCAGAATATCTTTTTACAGAGTCCTGGCCAAGACAGCAACATAATACTTCCATATTAAAATATACAGTGAAAAACATAACAACATAAAAAAGAAAAAGACGGCAATTTAATATCATCTCAACATGATCACCAGCTCTCAGTAACAGCACATTTGCATTTGGCCAATTATCAGCCAATCAGTATTTTACCTGTTGTTTCTAAAATAGTCGGAAAATGGGTGCTAAATTAATGATTCAACATCTTAATGAAAGCAATAATTCACTCCACCCTATGCAATTTGGGTTTAGGGCCCATCACTCAACAGAAACAGCCTATTGTTTGTTTTTGGCTAAAAGGTTAAAGGCTACCTAGATAGGGGTTCTTACTGTATGTTGGTGCTGTCTTCCTAGACCTAAAGCGAGCTTTTGATAGGCCTACTGTTAATCATGAATTCTTTTATCTAAACTAACACATTTTAATGTCTCTGCGCAACACATTATATTGTGTTCCTTAGAGGACAGGAGCTTGATCTTGTTAATGAATTCAAGTATCTAGGAGTCATATACTTTCAAAGGTCATGTTAAAAAGGTGGCCAATAAAGTTAAATTCAATTTGCAAAACTTTAGGCATTTCTTGACAGGAAAGCTGCCAAGTTTTCTTATATACCGGTAATATGATCTTTTCACATATTGAGTATTGTTTTACAAACAATACAGGTCATTAACTAGCTTAACCACTCTTAAAAGCATTGAAGAAAGCCATAAAAACTTTTTAGTACAGGGGCCTCTGTAAAAGGGGACTGTGTAATACCATTCAGAAGCACCACTTCTGAACAAACCGTATTGTCAGTAATAGGAGGTAAACTCTGGAATAGCTTGCCCCTCCTAACCATATTGTCAGTAATAGGAGGTAAACTCTGGAATAGCTTGCCCCTCCTAATAAGAGTGTGGCCTGCTGTACATTCAACACTTTTAAAACTCACTTAAAACAGTGGCTCCTAGAGAACCACAGATGCACTCACTTTTAACTGCCATACAGTTCATCACCCATACACTGTTAAACTGAATGCAGTATAGAGGTGGATGAATAATGTCTTTGTCATCATGTATTTCTGTTTTGTTTTGTTTGTTTGTTTTGTCAATGTGTGTCACCATTATGTGTATGTTTAATTTATAGTGTATGAGTGCTGTATGACTGCTGGCTGTCTCTATGTTTGTCCTCTGTCACCTGCCTAGGACTGCAGATGAAAAATAGTTATTTTTTGTTACTCTGGCATATTTACATGGTGTCTTTTATACAATGTTCATAAATATACATGGTCCCTATCAAATAAACCAATAAAATAAATATAAAATAAAATGTAGTACTGTAATGGTCTTTTATCCTATAAACTGTGTCATTGTTGGTAGGTAGTCTAATTTTAGAAGATTCTGGATACCAGGATGAGGGTGTAAAAACTTTAAAGGCACTTTCACCGACATCGGGGAATGTCATACATGATTTGCCCATGTGATCGGAGATTAAATTTCCTGGTGGTGACTTTAGGAGTCAGGAGAGAACATAAGTAAGGAAGCAGTTCACATAGTATGGCCATATAAAGAAAAATATACCAATCTCCAACCTGCAATTGTCCAAGGAAGGCCAACCAACACTCTCGTACAAGCTACAGTGATGAGTACAAAAGCTAGAATTATTTACGAATCTTAGTGCTGCATGGTATACTGAATCCAGCATTTTCAGAGAAGATTATGAAAAATGTTAATGTTACTACATTGGAGAATGTAAAAGGAATTGAAAGTAAAATCAAGTCATTTTCATCTTTTTACCATGTTGCCAGGGATGGGCAGTATTTCTAATACATGTACTTAAAATACGTATTTCAAATACAAAATACTATTTTGTAATTGAAACACTTGAAGCGAAAACTATCATTAACTTGTTCAGAAAATTGAAATAGTCTGGCGAGGTGGGGCCACGGGTTGGCACATTCCCGGGATGGACCTGCTGCGTCTTCATCCATTGTTTCGTCCATGGTTTCGTCTCTTATCTAAATCTGACCATGGAGTTGACTTTGGCGGAAAGCTGAAGGTGATTGCTGATAGGCTGTCCCAATCAGTGGTGCCTGCACAATCTAATCACGTTTGAGAGGGAAACAACAAATTGAGGGTTTCCGAGATTTTTCTTTTTTCCTTTTTTTTAGAAGAAGTAACGGGTACTCACGGTTATGGATAGAAATGTAGTGGAGTAAAGAGTACAATATTTGCCCCTCAAATGTACTTGAGTAAAGTCATGAGTACTCCCCAAAAATGATACTCGAGTAAAGTACAGATCCCTCAGAATTGTACTCAAGTACTGTACTAAATGTAGTAAATGTACTCCGTTACTGTCCGGCTCTGCTAAAACAGAAACAGCATTTGTTTCTATTTTGTTTCTGGTAGGAGAGGAGGATCTGTATATTTGTGGCCGAGTCTGTAAGTTCCACCAGGTGGCAGCATTGCTAAGCAGAAGAAGAAAGAGAGTTCACTACATCGGTACACTGTCATGAGAATCCACTTATTATCAGCAGCAGTCACTTTAACCATGACTCCATGGGTCTTGGTTTCACAAATGAGCCATCTCTTAACTATTCTTTAAAAATAAAACATATATATTTACACATTAAAATATGGTAAAAATTGTATTAAAATATAGTCTCATAACTATTCTATAAACATGTTCTCGTAACTATTATATATATAAGATACAGTAAAAAAATGTCTCATAACTATTCTATAAGTAATATAGTATTATCATAATAACTAGTATTATCATATTATCATATTATCATAACTAGTATTATCATAATAACTATTCTATGAATATAATAACGTGGTATAACTATTCTATAAATATAATATAGTCTTTTCTATAGATATAGATATAATAGTCTATAGTCTTTTCTATAGATATTATAGCAGTAACCCTGTAGAGGATGTGAGCGATGAGTCGCTGCCTTCTATAGGGTTAAATTAAACACAGATCTCCTGTTCTCTCTACTGTTCCATTAGACCAGATGACCATATTACAGCACATTACAGCAGAAAGACCTCTGTGTAACGGGGAAGATGCAAATGCTATAGGTTTCTCACTCGCACACTTGTTAATCATTCACACACACACACACACACACACACACACACACACACACACACACACACAAGAATTCATGTGCATAAATAGCACTTTGATATGGTCAGTGGAAGTACGGTGGCTGTACGATAAGAGGCTGGTGCAGGTCAGACACACACACTCTAAATACAGCCTTTGTTTCATTCAGCCGTAGGGGATCAATAAAGTATCTATCTATCTATCTAGGTGAACCGCATTTCACACACACAGCCACACATGAACACGCACACACACACACACACACACACACACACACACACACACACACACACACACACACACACACACACACACACACTCACTTATCTAAAAAAAGGGTCTGGAATGAACCAGCAAGAGCTAGCCTCTGGCACCCATTCACACACAGACATGCACGCACACACACACATACACACGCACACACACATACATAGACACAGCCAATAATATGCACACACACACACACACAC
The DNA here is from genome assembly GCF_018492685.1 of Alosa sapidissima. Taxonomy (NCBI): domain Eukaryota; kingdom Metazoa; phylum Chordata; class Actinopteri; order Clupeiformes; family Clupeidae; genus Alosa; species Alosa sapidissima. Next base: position 10,116,158 of record NC_055961.1, on the reverse strand, counting down.
ACACACACACACACACACACACAAACAGAAACATGTCTGACAGGTTTGTGGACAGGACGATGAGGTAAGTGAAAGACAGAGTGAGAGAGAGAAAAGGGGGAGAGAGACTGGGAGGGGTTTGGGCTTTTGTTGTTTTTCTTTTGTGGATGTGTTTCAATGAGTTTCACTGCATTAGTCCTGTAGACGTACTGTAGTAATTGTGTGGTTTGTGTGGAGCTGCAGGTCGTTCGCATCTTGTCTTGTCACCCTCTTCAGGTAGAAGCTGAGGTATGTGGTAACAGGTACTATGTGGAGGGGGAGGGGGACAGGGCACGTCACAACTCGGCAGAGCACTGTGGCCACACCCTTACACGCACGCACACACACACACACACACACACATAAACACACACACACACACACACCCTCACTTGACTTTGCTCTTGGAGTTTACACTTCTGTTGGACACCGATATCGAGGTGAAACAAGCAATCTGTCGACAGGTATGTCTCTTTACTCTTATTTATCTCTCTCTCTCTCTCTCTCTCTCTCTCTCTCTCTCCCTCTCTCTCTCTCAAACCAACTTAAACACAGACAGAGAGAGAGAGAGAGACAGAGAGAGAGAGAGAGAGACAGAGAGAGAGAGAGAGAGAGAGAGAGAGAGAGTCAACAGGGGCTGTGGACTGACTGTAGATAGTTTAAACAGTTGTGATTCGGAACAAGGAGAGGGAGGTGGTCTGTGGTCCACTAGTGTGTGTGTGTGTGTGTGTGTGTGTGTGTGGCAGTCTGCAGTATACACCTGTCTGTCTAATCTACCTGCTTTTCTGTGTGTGTGTGTGTGTCTGCGTGTGTGTGTGGAGTTGCCTATCACTGGGCATAGCGTAACAGAAACCAAAAATATGGATCAGGTATGTTACACTGTGAGCCAAGAGTATAGCGTTTCTCTCTTCAATCTCTCTTCTCTCTCTTCAATCTCTTTACAAACACTCCATTCTTTCTCTCTCTCTTTCTCTCTCTCTCTCTCTCTCTCTCTCTCTCTCTCTTTGATCTGTTACTATATACAGATTGTTTCAGATCATATACTGTACCTGCGCATGTGTGCTTCCTGGAAATACCTGTGGCTATCTCACAGATACAGAGACAGTATGATAGAGAGAGGGAGGGAGAGAGAGACAGGGAAAGAGGGCCTGTGTGTTTCTGTGTGTGAAAATGTAGTGCAGTTGGCTGTAAAATGTAGCGGAAGGGAGCATTCCTGTGGTGTGTGTTGAAAAGGAGGTCGTGTGGCGGTTGCCATCTCTCCATCAATCTTTAGACCCCCCATTCAGACGCATCCCTCTTCAGGTGCTGTGTGTGTGTGTGTGTATGTGTGTGTTTGTGTGTGTGTGTGTGTGTGCGTGGGTGTGGGTGTGGTGTCTGGTGCTTTTGTATTAATTATAGAATTGTTTTATTTGTCAACTTGTGCTGACATGACCTGTTACATTGTAAGGGTGTGTATTAGTATTTGTCAGTGTAAGAGTGTGTGTTATAGTGTAAGAGTGAGTGTGACAGAGTCAGAGTGAGTGTGGCAGTGTAACAGTCTGTGTGACAATGTCTCTGTTAGTGTGAAAGTGTGTGTTACATTGTAAACATGTGAAAGTGTATGTTACTGTGTAAGAGTGTGTGTTAGTGTAAGAGTGTGTTACATTGCAAGTATGTAAGAGTATACGTTAATGTGAGATCATTTGTTGCAGTGTGTTAGTGTAAGTGTGTGTTACAGTGTAAGTGTGTGTGTTAGTGTGAGACTGTGTGTTAGTGTGTGAGCTCGTGTTATATTGTAAGTGTGTGAGAGATTGTGTTAGTGTGAGAGAGCATGTTAAGGAATTAATTGTAACAAATTATTAACTTGTGGCTTCTCTCCGTATCTGAGTTTCTAAGTAATGCAACTGGCATTTCTGTGCATCCTACTTGCTCTTTCCATGAACAGCTCTCTCATAAAGACCATTGTAAAAATGCTGGGTATCTCCCTGAGACAGACAAGTCCATATGCTACGCATTGCCTCTGCAGAGAATATCTGCTCACTCGTACACACTCTTAACACACTCTAACACACACACACACATACACACACACACACACACAAACACACATAATTCCCATCAGGAGATGTAGGTTAGGCCAGTGAGAGAGACTGAAGGATGTAGAGTGGATTGTGCCTAACGCCTGAGTTATCTATTGTCTGGCCTGGAAACTACCTAAAGCAGCATGAGGGTCATGTGATTTTGGCCATAAAGTGTCCATGAATTGCCATGTTTGTATGAATTGGGGTTTCCCTGGAGTTTGTCCAGAGTTATAATTGTTTTGTTTTGTTTTTACCTTTATTTAACCAGGCAGATCATTAAGAACAAGTTCTTATTTACAGTGATGGCCTGACAAGAAACACAAGCTTCTTGGAACAGAAGGGGAAAGGGGCAGTGAGAAAGGATAGAGAAGCAACAGTACACAAACACAGCTGTGCAGACATACAGTACAACAAGGACCCACAGGGTTAACATAAAACTACTCAGACATACAGGCACGAGCAAAGAACAGGATTACATAAACAGCACAGAATATAAATAAAAATAACAATTATGAAAACATAAAAACATAAAAAGAAAACAATTGATTCAGGAGGGTTAGATGGAGGGGAAGCTGCAGGAATCTGTGAGAAGGTGCGAGATGGTGTCTTTGAAGGCTGAGATGGAAATTAATTTGACCAGTTTGAGGTGTTTTTGTAGTGCATTCCAGTCAACGGCAGCAGCTGACTAGAATGATGCAAGACCGAGCGTGGATCTGGTTTTAGGGGTTGTTAGCAGGATGTGGGACAGAGAGGACCGGGTGTTATATGTGATGGGTTGTTGCAGCAGGCGGGACAGGTATGGTGGTGTCCATTGAAGGAGGGTCTTGTAAATAAGAGTGAGCCAGTGAAAATGACGACGAGTGTGAAGTGATGGCCAATTTACCAGAGAGTAAAGACTACAGTGGTGGGTGTTGAGGGGGGCATTTGTAGCAAAACGGACAGCAGAGTGATAGAGTGTGTCCAGTTTGGCAAGAGTGCCCTTACGTGCAGTTCTATAGATAGTATCACCGAAATCAAGTGTGGAGAGAATAGTCATTTTGATGTGATGAACTGTGTGATGAACTGGTCTAAGATGGGGCTTTGCCTAGTTGAACTGGTGTAAGATGGGATGTCACCCTAGTTGACCAATGACCAGTGTTAAGATGGGGCGTTGCCTTAGAGAGCTTTGGGTTGTTGTCGGAAAGTGTGAAGGTGTGTGTAGGAGTGTGTGATGCAACGTGAGAGTGGATTTTGTAAGAGTGAACTGGTTTGTGATTAGTTAGCTAACTGGAATTCCAAGTGAAATGCCAAAGTTGTGAGTTTGAGACACACTCTCGACACCAGAGGCTCTTGGGGGACTGTGCCAGCATAAAGGGGGGTTCACATTACATGCGCAAACAGCAGCACTGCGCTATGAACTGCCACTGCGCCGAGCAAACGTAGGAGGGCTTTTGCCGCTCTTGCACGTGCCGCAGTCGAAGGTCAACCATGTTACTCGCATTCCTGTACCATTATGGCAGGGATGTTGCGGATTCAAAATTCTTGACCTCCATCTTTGTCTGGAATGAAATTGGGAGACTCCAATTGGGACATAGCGTAGAATAGAATAGGGACATAGCATAGAATAGAACAGAATAGAAACTTTAATTGCCACACAACAATTTTGGGGGTGGGGGATTAATAGCAGGAGGGGATAAAATAAATAAATAAGTAGAGTTGCAAATCTTTAAGAGTTCAGGAGTCTAATTGCTGAAGGGTAGAAGCTGTTGTTGAAGCACGTCGTTCCTGTCTTCAGAGATCTACAGCGTCTTCCAGAGAGCAGAAGTTGGAAGAGATCATGACTTAGATGTGAGGCGTCCCTGATGATCTTGGCTTTTGCCGCTCTTGCACGTGCCGCAGTGACAACTCTTTCTAATTTCCTCTTGGTGCGACTGTCAGAGCTCCCATACCAGACGGTGATTGAAGATGAGAGGATGCTTGCAATGATGGCTTTGATATGTTATGGTTATGGTTATGGTTATGGTTATGGATTTGTCCAAAGCGACACATAAATACAAAACAACATAATAATATTTAAAATTGAACAGGGAACAGATTAAAATGTAGGTCAAATATAGTAAGGAGAATAGTTGTAGTACACAATAATATCAATTCAAGCAATAGCCTAATAAAAAGCAATGTAAAAAAGGGGAAAGGCAATAATAAAACAATAATGTCAATTCAATCAATAATATAAAAACAATGACATGCTAAGACTACATTAAGGAGAGTATCAATAATAAACAATAATGTCAAATTAATTAACAGCCCAATTAAAATAAAACAACATTATATAAACCATAACACATAAGCGCTTAAACAACTAAGTATATGTTGAATAGGAATGTCTTTAGACCCCTCTTAAACGACCCAAAACTACCACAGGAACGGAGAGCACTGGGCAGTTCATTCCACCAACATGGAACCACTGAAGAAAAGAGTCTGGAATTAGACCCAGTTTTCATGACTGGTCGACACAACATACGCTCACCAGAAGACCGCAGTGGGCGGTTGGGGATGTAAGGCTTGATTATTGAATTAAAATAACTAGGAGCAGATCTAGTTAGTGTCCTATAGGCCAAAGTGAGAGATTTAAATTTAATTCTGGCTAGTTTAGGGAGCCAATGGAGAGTAACTAGGAGAGGAAAGGATATGTGACAATGATATCTGACTTCCGAGGTTTCTGGAATACAGCATGAGAGTGTGTTATAATCTGAGCGTGTGTATCTGACATGTGAACATGTGGTTTAAAGACAGACAGGTTAAGCAGGAGAGTGCAGTAGTACACCACTCTCTCTCTCTCTCTCACACACACACACACACTGTCAGTCACCCCAGGCTCAGGTGAAGACGTGCAGATTTCTGATTGTCTCTGATTGAGTGTGTTATAATCTGAGCGTGTGTATCTGACGTGAACATTACACACACACACACACACACACACACACACACACACACACACACCGAAACACACACACACACTCTCATGCAGAGAGATATGAAAAATATTTCATGGTGACCTTTGTGCTCCTGCAGCATGTTCTCTGGGCACGTGGCGGCGTATAAGAACCAGCACTACCAGGAGCTGCGTCGGATGAGCCAGGACCGGGGACAGCTGTTTGAGGACCCGGAGTTCCCCTGCAACAACTCGTCTCTCTTCTACAGCAAGCCTCTGCCTGGCAGAGTGGAATGGAAGAGGCCAAAGGTCACACACACACACACACACACACACACACACACACACACACACACACACACACACACTATACATACACACGCATACACACAAACGCACATACACACTGTACATGTGCACACACACATACTGTATGCACACACACACACACACACACACACACACACACACACACACACACACACACACACACACACACGACACACAGATACACACACACATACTTTCTTTCTCCTTCTCTCCCCCTCTCCCTTCATCTCCCCATTTCCACCCCCTCCATTCCTCCTCTCTCTCTCTCTCTCTCTCTCTCTCTCTCTCTCTCTCTCTCTCTCCCTCTCTCTCTCTTTCTTCCTTTCTCTCTCTATCTCTCCATCACACTCATTAGAACTCCTAAGGGAGTCTGGGTGTTGTCACAATAATTAATGTCATCACTTTCTTTGCCAGTAAGTGTGTGTGTGTGTCTGTGTGTGTGTGTGTGTGTGTGTGTGTGTGTGTGTGTGTGTGTGTGTGTTCACGTGTGTGTGTGTTCACGTGTGTGTGTGTGTGTGTTCACGTGTGTGTGCATGTGAAAGTGTGCTGTTGAGAGAATAATTTGTACTTCTAATGTCCTACAAAAGGAATTTGTGTGTGTTCTTACTCTGTGAGAGTGTGTGCTGTGCTTTTGTTTGTGTGTGTGTGTGTGTGTGTGTGTGTGTGTGTATCAGACAGAGAGAACTTTGAGATCTTTGGATAATGAGTTCAATCAAAGTGGTTCACATCACATTCCTGACATCTACTCAGTTCCTTGAAAGGAATTTTGTGTGTGTGTGTGTGTGTGTGTGTGTGTGTGTGTGTGTGTGTGTGTGTGTGTGTTAAGCACATTAAGCGAGACTTGGTTGCAACATAATGTTTTTTTGCAGAATGTTTCAAACCTTTAGAGTGTTCTACAGGGACCCGTTGGTTGTAAGGGACATGTTGGGAAGCTTCAGCTTTCAGAATCCATTTCAGCTGGAGGTCTGAGGACCTCTAACAATCTGCTGTGTGTGTGTGTTTGTGTGTGTGTTTGTGTGTGTGTGTGTGTGTGTGTGTGTGTGTGTGTGTGTGTGTGTGTGTGTGTGGATATCTGTGCATTCTTGTTTTTGTGTTTGCAGGAGATTTCTATGCATCCCTAATAATTTGTGTGTATTTGTATGTAAGGTCTGTGCATCTTCACTGAGCCGTACTGATACTGTGTGTGTGTGTGTGTGTGTATGTCTGTTGCAGGAGCTTTGTCCAGACCCGCGTCTCTTTGTGGAGGGACTGAGTGCTCATGACCTTAACCAAGGGGAGGTCGGCAACTGCTGGTTTGTGGCAGCCTGCTCCTGTCTGGCCATAAAACCTGAACTCTGGCAAAAGGTGTGTGGTTGGTGTGTGTGTGAGTGTGTGTGTGTGTGTGTGTGTGTGTGTGTGTGTGTGTGTGTGTGTGTGAGTGCATGAGTGTGTGTGTGTGTGTGTGTGTGTGTGTGTGTGTGTGTGTGTGTGTGTGTGTGTGTGTGTGTGTGTGTGTGTGAGTTAGTGCACTGTATGTCTTCTTAACTTCCTGCTTGGCGGCCATTAGCGTGAGGTTCATGGGCTGTTTGTCTTCATAGCTTTAACGAGTCGCCTGTTTCATGGTGAATGTTAAACGTTTACTCTCGCATGGCCTCAAACCACTGTGGACAATAAAGCACATTCTATTCTACTTTAATCTATTTTATTATATGGCTCTTCATAATGCAAGTAGAACGTTCCATTGACTTGAATAGGATTTCCCAAAGTTCTACCGGTCATTATTTTCGCCTAAGGACCTCCAAATAATGACCGCTGTCAATGGCAATGGATTTTCATTCAAAAGTGAAGGCAGACTGTGATCAGCTGTGTTCTAAAGAACATTTGATTCAAGTTCAGCGTGTGTTGCGAACTTTTGTTTCTCAGCAAAAGCCACAACGAATAAATGTAAAGAGACATATCGTGGAGTTTATTTTTTTCATTTTGGCAAGTAGCAGTATAATAAGCGAGATAATGTATAGAACGCCAGTCATTATTGGGAAAATAAGTCCCTTCAGAGCGAAGCAAGACCCCTCCACAGGCCCGTCGGGGTCCGGTTCGCCCTGTCGGGACTTATTTTCCCAGTAATGGCCGGCGTTCTATACATTATCCCTTACCTATTCTATTCTATTCTATTCTATTCTACTCTATTCTATTCTATTGTGTTTATTTCTATTCTATTCTATTCTATTCTATTGTGTTTATTTCTATTCTATTCTATTCTATTCTATTCTATTCTATTCTATTCTACTCTATTCTATTCTATTCTATTCTATTCTATTGTGTTTATTTCTATTCTACTCTATTCTATTCTATTCTATTCTACTCTATTCTATTCTACTCTATTCTACTCTATTCTATTCTATTCTATTCTATTCTATTGTGTTTATTTCCATGAAGACTATCTAGTCTCTGTTCCCATCTTCAGGTTATTCCCAACTGGGGGGACCAGGAATGGGATCCAAAGCATCCAGAAAAGTATGCAGGAATTTTTAGGTTCCGATTCTGGATCTTCGGTGAGTGGACCGATGTTGTTGTAGATGACCGTTTGCCAACCATTAACGGACAGCTCATCTACTGTCGATCTAAGCTTGGAAATGAATTCTGGAGCGCATTACTTGAGAAGGCGTACGCAAAGTGAGTTTAGCACAAGACATCACACACACACTCTCCTCCAAACAAGAGTATGAAAACTGTGACAGTGTTACATTCAGGAGCAAGCACATTTATCAACAAAAAACATTTTCACAAATTGGTAACGTCTTTCACCCCCTCTCTCTCCCTCTCTCTCTCTCATTGTCTCCATCTCTCTCTCCCTCTCCCCCTCTCTCTCCTCTCTCTCTCTCCCCCCCTCTCTCCTCTCTCTCTCATTGTCTCCATCTCTCTCTCTTTCTCCCTCTCCCCTTCTCTCTCCCCCTCTTCCCCCCTCTCTCTCTCTCTCTCTCCCTCCCTCCCTCTCTCTCCTCTCTCTCTCATTGTCTCCACCTCACTTTCTTTGTTTCTCTTCCTCACCCCCCTCTCCCCTTCTCTCTCCCGGTTTCTCTTCATCCCTCTTTCTCCCTTTCTCTCTGCTCTCTCTCTCATTGTCATTCTTTCTTTCTCTCCCTCTCTCTCTCCCTCTCTCTCTCAGGCTTTCCGGCTGCTATGAATCCCTCAGCGGCGGGAACACAGGGGACGCTGTGGTGGACTTCAGTGGAGCCGTAGCAGAAAGCATCGATCTGGAGAAAGTGCCGCTTAGCGACAAGCCGGAGGAGAGAGAGAAGCTGTTTGCTCATTTGCTGAAGGTCAACGATAGGGGAGGGGTCATCAGTTGTTCCATAAAGGTGAATACAGAGATGGAAAGTATCTGTGTGTGCGTGTGCGTGTGCGTGTGCGTGTGCGCGTGTGCGTGTGCGTGTGTGTGTGTGTGTATGTGCGTTTGAGTGAGTGTTTCACATTGTTTCACACAGTTCATTTGTATAACTGAAACTGTCTCTCCTTCTCCCACTCACCCTTCTGTTCTTTCTCTCTCTCTTACTCTTTCTCTCCTAATCTCCCCTCCCTCTCCATCATATCTCCTCTAACCATCGTTCTCTCTCTCTCCTCTCCCTCTCTATCCATCACTCTCTATCTCCTCTCCCTCTCTATCCATCGTTCTCTCTCTCTCCCCCTCCCTCTCTATCCACCGTTCTCTCTCTCTCTCCTCTCCCTTTCTATCAATCACTCTCTCTCTCCTCTCCCTCTATCCATCTATCTCTCTCTCTCTCTCTCGCTCCTCTCCCTCTCTATCCATTGTTCTCTCTCTCTCTCTCTCTCTCCTCTCCCTCTCTATCCCTCATTCTCTCTCTCCTCTCCCTGCTCTACCTGTTCACCCCACCCTCTCTCCATCCCCCAGGCGGACCCTCATGAGATCGAGGCTCGTATGGCGTGCGGTCTGGTAAAAGGCCATGCCTACTCGGTCACCATGGTGAAGCGCGTGCGTGTGGGCCACGGCCTGATA
>NC_055961.1:10094342-10104342 GCF_018492685.1 Alosa sapidissima | reverse complement strand
AGGATCAAAGATACGGTTCAAAGAAAAAGTGACGATCCGCACACCGGAGAGCTCCCATTCAAGTGCTTTTTTACTAGTAACGTTTCAAGCCCTTACGGCCCTTCCTCAGACAGCCTTCCATAAATACTGTGTTTGGGTTAAAACTGGGTTGGATTGACTACTTAAGTCGCTATGTTTTGGCATCCAATACAATATTTGGATGAATATTTTTATTTCTGAAGATAACATGTTCTTTATTTAGATTAAGAGTTGTGAATTTTTGTATGTGTAGTCCACTGTTAGTGTTTATATTAGTGAACTTTAAGACTACTTTGAAGGACAGCTAAAAGTATGCTTCAAGTATAAGAATAATACCTGAATGGAAACCTAGTATTGTACTTTAAAGGGATATTCCACCATTTGGGGAATTACACTCATTTTCCACCTCCCCTTGAGTTAAACAATTGATTTTACCTTTCTCCAGTTCATCCAGCCGTTCTCTGAGTCTGGCGATACCAGTTTTAGCTCCAACCTAGCATAGATCATTGAATCTGATTAGACCATTAGCTTCTCGCCTGCTAGCATCACGTTTAAAAGTGACTAAGATTTCCGGGAATTTTCCTATTTAAAACTTGTCTCCTGTCAAGTTAGAAAGTTTAATAAGATCAAGTGTAAAGGCCCATTCACACCAAGAACGATAATGATAACTATATCCATAATGATAAAAGCGTTCACACTGAACAACCATAAACAAAGTCTCTCCTTGTGTTAATGAATGTGACGGCTAAAATTCGATGGGTTCTGATTGGCTATTAGCATTTTATCGTTGTGAAAATCGCTCTGAAAGTGATCCCCAACGATATCGTTCTTCATGTCGTTATCGTTATAGTTTATGTGTGAACATCGTCATTCATATTAACGACAACGATATTTATTTATAGTTATCGTTATCGTTCTTGGTGTGAATGGGCCTTAAGTCTATTTTGACAGTGGGCAGCAGTGGCTCAGGAGGTAGAGGAGTTGCCCATGAACCAGAAGATTGCAGGTTAAGGCCCAACTCCTCCTGACAAGACACTTACCCCCAAATGTGCTCCTGATGTGCAAGTTGGTGCTGTGATGCCTACACAGAGTAGATGTACATTTAGTTCCTGTTTGGCAGGGAGAGTGTACATTTAGTTCCTGTTTGGCAGAGAGAGTGTACATTTAGTTCCTGTTTGGCAGGTAGAGTGGGTGTACATTTAGTTCCTGTTTGGCAGGTAGAGTGGGTGTACATTTAGTTCCTGCTTGCCTGATTCTGATAGGTGGAGCGAAACAGAAAGTACCGCTTGCATGACCTCATCACCCAGCAGAACGTTAAGACGTCAACCTACATCAATGCTCGCTCCATTTTCATGCGGATCACCTTACCTAGGGGGCGCTATGTAGTCATCCCCTCCACCTTCCAGGTGAGTATCTCGTGTGCATCTATCTATCTATCTATCTATCTATCTATTAGTCAGAGCCCCTTCCAGTAATGTTTTTGATAATAATCACAAGTAATAATAACTAACTTAATAAATAATGCTAAAATAAGACCTCTCTCTCTCTCTGTCACTCTCTCTCTCCCTCACTCTCACTAGCCAGGGCATCTGGGAGAATTCATGCTGAGACTCTATGCGGATGTGGACTCTGAATGCAGGTGAGTGTGTGAGGGTGGGGGGTTATTTCACAGCAGAAATTGTGTGTATTACTGTGTGAATGTAAATGCTAGGTTTAGCAAGTAAATGTTAAGTTTCATCAATAATAAATAATAATAAATAGTACTAATGTGTAAATGTTAAGCGTACTGCTATGTAAATGCACATGCTCAGTGTACTCCTGTGTAAATGTTTAGTGCACTACTGTACAAATGAGTGTTGAGTGTGCTCATGTATAAATGTTAAGCATACTCCCAGTGTAAATGTTAAGTGTACTGCTGTGTAAATGTACATGCTAAGTGTACTAATGTGTAAATGTTTAGTGCACTACTGTACAAATGAGTGTTAAGTGCGCTCATGTATAAATGTTAACCATACTTCCAGTGTAAATGTTAAGTGTACTCCCGGTGTAAATGTTGAGTGTACTGCAGTGTAAATGTTGAGTGTACTGCAGTGTAAATGTTAAGTGTACTCCTGTGTAGATGTTAAGGAGCCTGGTTAGCACACAGACCTACTCAATAGTAATTGAGAGTGGGTCTGGGCTTACGACTTCCAGCAAGGGCGTAACTAGCACTTAAATTGGTGCATTAAACTCATTTGCCAAATCATTTCAGAAGTGTAGCAATCTCAATCTCAAACGAAGATGTTAAATGCAGTTGTTAACTCAATTCCAAAGAAACACATGTCCATGCCGATTATTAGATTGTATTTGCGTGGCCGTGTTTTAGGGACATAGGAAATCGGCTTCAATGATCTCTTGGTCAGATGGGCCGCTTATTGGTATTCCCAGGTTAGATGTGAAGTGTACTGCAGTGTAAATGTCGAGTGCACTACAGTACAGTGTAAACGTTAAGTGTACTCCTGTGTAATGTTGAGTGTCCCATTGTATTAATGCTGAGTGAACTGGCTGTGCCCCACTCCTAGGGAGCTGACTGAAGACAAGCCACGTGTGCGCTGCTGTAGCTCCATTGTGGGCTACCCTCAGATGGTCTCCCAGATCTACGTCCACGGTGCGGAGGGGCTAGAGAACCAGGACAGCACCGGAGGTGGTTATGACCTCCTTCTGTCTCCCTCTCTGTGTGTGTGTGTGTGTGTGTGTGTGTGTGTGTGTGTGTGTGTGTGTCTGTGTGTGTGTGTGTGTGTGTGTGTCTGTGTGTCTGTCTGTCTGTCTGTGTGTGTGTGTGTGTGTGTGTCTGTCTGTCTGTCTGCCTGTCTGTCTGTCTGTCTGTCTGCCTGTCTGTCTGTCTGTCTGCCTGTGTGTGTGTGTGTGTGTGTGTGTGAGTCATGATCCCCTGTCTGGAAAATCAGTTGCATTGCTTTTTGATTAACCACTGAGCTAACATAAGTCTCTTTGGCTTCTCGCTCTTTAATTCAGTTTAAATTGTAGTCCAGATTAAAGTCCTGCTGGTGACATGATGACATATTCTCTTTCAGGTGCTGACCCATATGTCATCATATCCTGTGAACGGTCCTCGGTCCGTTCGAACATCCAGAAGGACACTCTAAAACCGGTGTTTGATACCAGAGCCATCTTCTACAGACGGAACCCACGCAAACCCATTACTGTAGAGGTGAGAGCGAGACAGCAGATGATAGTTTGGGTCTACACAGGGTTCAGGCGTGCATTCAAATTCGCAAACATAGGCGAACGTTGGCGAACAGTTTTCCGTTTGCCTTGAATTGTCAGCAAACGTTTGCAAACTATCGCAAACTGACCTGAATAGTGTTCAGCTCAAGTCAAAGTCAAAGTCAGCTTTATTGTCGATTCTTCACATGTTCCAGACATACAAAGCAATCGAAATTACGTTTCCCTCCATCCCAGACATTAAGACATATCACACCAATAAATTTAAATTAAAGTTTGCAAGTGGCATGGCAGTGCAAAGACAGTTCGGTCATAGCAGCATCAGTGTAAATTTTTTTGTTTGTTTTTTTGTTTCCTGAAGTGTGCAAGTGGCATGATAGTGCAAAGACCGTCATTGGGGGGGGGGGGGGGGGGGGTGTCATCTTTTTGATGGCCTGGTGACTGAGGGGAGAGAGTTCATAGTCCTAACAGCATGGTGGATGAAGCTGTTGCTGAGTCTGGTGGTGCGGGAGTGGAGGCTCCTGTACCTCTTCCCAGATGGCAGGAGGCTGAACAAATTGTGGGCTGGATGACTTGTATCGCTCACAATTGTGGTTGCTTTGCGGATGAGGCGGGTGGTGTGTAGCCTATGTCTTTCAGGGAGGGGAGTGAGGCACCAATGATCCTTCCAGCTGTGTTTACTTTGCGCTGCAGAGCTTTTCTGTTGTAGTCAGTACAGCTCCCGCCCCACACAGTGATGCAGCTAGAAAGGATGCTCTCAAAGTGACCAGAGTCCAGCTGCGTCAATGATATGGCCCAAGTATTCCACGGACTCCTGGAAAAACAGGCACTTCTCTGACTTGAGATGCAGACCCTGTTCCTTTAGCCTGCCCAGGACTGCATCCAGAGTTTTTAGGTGAGTCTGTTCGTCAGGACCACTGATCAGGATGTCGTCCAGGTAACAGTGCATGTACGGCAGTCCGAGAAGCACTTGGTCCATAGCCTTCTGAAATAAGGCGGGCGATGATGCTACTCCAAACGGTAAGTGGTTAAAACGAAATAGCCCTTTTTGTGTAGAGATAGTCAGCAGCTCCCTAGACTTCTCTTCTACCTCCATCTATAGATAGGCATTTGATAAGTCTAACTTACTGAAGCGTTGACCTCCTGCTAGAGAGGCAAAAAGGTCCTCAATGCATGGAATTGGATACTTATCCACGCACAGCGTAGGGTTGAGGGTGACCTTGAAATCTCCACAAAGTCTCACTGTGCCATCCTTTTTGCTGACAGGCACCACGGGCGTGGCCCAATCACTATGCTCCACTGGTGAGATCACCCCAAGCTCAGTCAGTCGTTTTAGTTCGGCCTCAACTCGAGGTCGAAGAGCATATGGCACGTTACGTGGTGGACAGAATTTGGGTACACTGTTAGGTCTAATAGTGAACGTGGCCTTAATTCCCTTCATTGTGCCTAGCTTTTTAGGGAAAACAGCTGAGTGTCTCTTTAACACCGTCTCCAAGTTGTCTTTCTCTCTCTGCTCAATTGCATGCACAGTCTTTCCAGTTCAGTTTAATAACTCTCAGCCACTCTCTACCAAACAGTGCGGGTGCATCAACTTTAAAGGTCCAGTATGTAGGAAATAATGGAAAATAAACTGTAACCATTCCAAAAATGATCACCATATGTTGTCAGAGAGTAAGGAAACACGACTAATTGATGTAATGGCTTATTTGACAACATTACTCTAACCCGTAAAACCCCGTAAAACCCATGAAAAAAATGAGTTACGGGGCGGAATCTCTTGGAATTTTCGTTTATGTTTTGAACGATTAATTCTAGAATAGCGTATTAATAATGGGCTAGCGCGTCCTCCTATTTGGGTTGCCAAATTAGCAAAGGCCAACTGTCAACAGCTGTCAGTTGTAGTCATGAACGCCTACGAGAGGCAGGAAAATTTCCAAAATTAAAACAAGAAACAAATTAGGCCTAAGTGGACATCGGAGGAGCTTCCTGAGATGGTAACGTCTTCGTCAAACGAAGAATATCAAGTCTGACGCAGAGCTGGCCATATTTCTCCACAACAGGTACAATAGCCTAGGCTAAACTTCATCTGCATCGCTAACTTCAGCTAAATATGTTACGTTGGTTAGAGAGGTATTTTTTATTTTCACTGTTTCCGTAATGTGTAGCTGGGTCATAGTTGGAGAAACGTTAAAGCAGCTGCAGGTCAACTAACGTTATTAGCTAAGTCTTCATTACATCTGGCAACCCAGAAGAGGCTCGCGTCTGGTAGTCTTGAGAACGTTCACCAGTGTTTTGATTTTGGCCTACAGAACATTCGGTAACAATCCTACAAATCGCACCTTTAACTACATACGATATCAATGGGCTGCAGTGGCAGTTGACCCAGCGTGCTTCTGTACTGTTCCCATGGAATCAGAGACACAGCAGCTCCTGTATCCAGTTCCATCTCCATCTTTCCATTTACTACAGGCCGCACTGATATTCGGGAATATTTCCCTTTTTGTGACATGGAATACAGTCCCAACTCACAGTCAGTGTCAGATTTATTTTCCTCACTTTCGCTTTGATCTTCTCTTGCCTCAACGTGATAAATTTTGCGCTTAATTGCATTACCTTTCTGTTCAGGTTTTTCCACTTTCTGTTTTCATTCTGTCTCGGTTGCTTTTGGCTTTGCTCTTACACATGAGCTTAGTGTGGCCTTTCCTCCCACACTGGTGGCAGTCACGATCTTTGTACCTGCAGTCCTCATCAGTATGGTTAGTTTTCCCACAACGGCGGCATTTTGGGGAACACCGCGTTCACTTTGAGCGAGCCACTTAACTGCTGCACGTCGCGCGCTGCTGTCTCTGCAGATACAGCATAATCGACTGCTTTCTGAAACGTGAGATCTTCCTCAGTCAAAAGGCGCTTCTGTACAGTTTCACTCTTAAGTCCACAGACAAATCTGTCCCTTAGTGCGTCTTCCAAGTAAGCACCGAACTCACAATGTTCCGAAAGTCTTTTCAATACCGCGACATATTCCGCGACAATACCTGTTTCCCCTTCCCCCTGATTTCGCTTGTGAAACCGGAATCTCTCCGCAATCACGAGCGGCTTTGGAGCGAAATGGGCCTGCAACACTCTCACAATACGGTCATAATCCATCTCCCCAGGCTTGTTAGGAGCAACCAAACTTCGAAGTAGTCCATACGTTTTCGGTCCCAGCACACTAAACAGCACAGGCACTTTCTTTGCATCCCTAATCTCATTTGCCAGGATGTAATGTTCAAAACGTTCAATATTCGTTGCCCACAGCTCCCCGGCCTCATCAAAGGGATCCATATGTCCAATTATTCCAGCCATGATGTGTCTGCTTCTGGTGGCTTGCACTGTAACGTTAGACTCTTCGGAAGAAGACCGACTCATCACCTCCTAACAGCTAACACTAAGCTCACTAGCTACAGTAGGTGCTTCCAGCGTGGTTGTTCTTTTCTTTGTCCAAACTTGACCAACATCGGCAGTTCACTCGCCGATGCAGTGAAAAGTCTTCAAGACTACACAACTCGTCGCCAATTTATGTTATGTTGCTTCCTAATGTCTTTATATAGACAATTCTATATTCGCACAAAGAGCAACACTCACACGCTTTTGCTGGTTCACTCACTTCTAGACTGGTTTATTACATACGAGAACTCAACCAATTACAGAACACTGATGCGCCCTAGTGGTCACTATTTATATAGCACAACATTTAGCTACATACATAACACTTTGTATCTGATCTGAATGGTGTTCAGCTCTGCATCTGACCTCCTGTGATCTCCTCAGGTATGGAACAGCAACGCTGTCAAGGATGAATTCATGGGTCAGGTGGTCCTCGCTGCCGACCTTAACGACCCATCAGGCCCTCAGAAGCTGCAGCTGCGGAAGCGAGGTAGCCAGGCAGCTGACGAGATGCCCGGCACCATCATCCTGAGGGTGGCCTCCGCCCGTGAACTCATCGCCATGTGAACACTAACTCCTCATTGGCTGACTGGCCGTCCGGACGACGGCTCATTGGTTGATTGACAGCTTGCAAAGTCGCCATCACAGCTGCTCAGTTTTTCCATGACTGAGTGACTTTCTGCTTCCTGGGGTCGTCGGAATGTTGGCCCTGTCATGCTGCTAACCAGCTAACTGATTTAGCTACCTGTATCATAACTCTGTTTGAATACTTACTAAGTGCAAGGCTTGTGTGTGTCTGCTCCAGAATTATTTAAAGATAATATCACCATTTTCATCAACATATTCACAAGACTTCACAAGACAAGGATCTAAGATCCCAGATATCTCAGACCAAGTTTACATTTAATGTTTATATTATTGTGTACTACAAGGATTCTGTGCCTAACAATGTTCAGTTTACACTTTTAAAATGTTGTATAAGCCAAGTTCATTTTTCAATGCTAAAACATGCATAATTATATATAAATATACGTATGTAATTTGTACATGATCAAGTATGTATGTGACAAGTGCCATCTGAAAACATAAACAGCAATGAATGGATTTACGTCTGATGTGAATAGTGTGCGAATCTGTATCAGAGGTTTGCGTTCCAACTCAAGCTATGAAAGGCCGTGTATGAATAAGCAGGAAGATGATGTGAGGATTCCATCCATCTGCAAGACATCTGTGACTCAGGAATCCACAGCTAGAGATCTGCTCGCCATTAAGCTAAAAGGGCTCAGTTTGTGTTTTAAACCAGGATGAGTCTAGCGCTCGCCTAAACCTTCACAAATCTACACACTAAATTCCTCCACTTCTGCCACGGGCATCACACACTCTCTGTATGGCATAGGTGCCAAAGGGGCACCAAGACTTGGCCAATAAATAGGAGTAGTAGCTCTGTGGCAAACACACACCAACCAAATAATAGGAGTAGTAGATTTATGGCAAACACACACCAATCAATAAATAGGAGTAGCTTTATGGCGAACTGCTTTTCACTCTTCCTTGAGAAACTGCTTCTGTCCTAACAACACCAAACACTGAATTTAAGCTGTTGTGAAGTTGAATCTTTTAATCCACTTTCTCCCCCATACGTTGTATTTCTCCTGTAGTTCCACCCACTAAGGGTGTGACTGTGGCCAAAGCGAAGTCAGACGCACAAAGTGGGCTGAGGCAGGGCAAAGTTAATTAATAAAATACAGATAGATCATAATTTATCACTGGTTGCATTCAATTTTACTTCACAACAGAGGTTTCGCCCATTTCAGAGTCCCTGTCTTGACATACCTTCCCGCTACCTATATCGCCGCCGAACTTGGGCCCTTAGTTTGTTACATGGTACTAGCTAAAGAAACTGTGTACATAATGTAGGCTATTATTTTGTATTTTATTTTCATTAAACCCTCCGAATTGAAGCTGAAAGTCTAGACTTTACTCATATCTTCATCCTTCATATCTAGATAGATTAGAAAGTATTTTGGCAGTTTGTTTGTTGGCAATCCTAAAAGACTCATAAGGGTCTCTAGGGCAGAGAGCTGATATGAGGCACTGAGGTAATTCACAAAAAATAAACATAGACACAGGACCAACAGAATCAGTGATACACAGGAGAGTGAAGTCATTTTCATCATCACTTTATTCATTATCATTGTCATGGTAATAATACAAAATAACCAACAGAAATCATCTTCAGGAGTGTGGAAGCAGAGGGGGTCATTTAAAAAAAACATTACATCATTAGGATCCTCACCCTCTCAGTTGTCGGCCACAGACGGTCAGTCTCGTAGGCTACACGTCCCTGCAGAACACGTCGAACTTTGAGCCTCTGCTTTCTGAATTCCATCTGAATAATATTGCTCACAGGAACTCTATGTTTTATCTTCATCACCTTGATGGTGGTTTTCAAATTATCAAATATGATCCATTTATTAATCCAATTATATTATTATTCTATATTCGATTTTCTGATAAGACAGCTTTCTAAAGGTTGCGTTTTACAAGACTGACCGTGATTCATTCCTCAAAATCAGCATTGCATTTTCATAATCGTAATAATCATCATCAAATTTCAAATAAAATATGTATCATAATAAATTAATTTAAAAAAGCACAAACCGAACACAATCTAACATTCTGATGTTTGTCCAAGCAGATCCATGTTGACCTGACTCATCATTGCTGATATTTTTTCCATTAAGATCCCCCTCCACAGCATCAGCATTAGTCAGAAGAACGTCACAGACAGCAAATCATGATTTCTGAATTAAATAGCTACAAGAAATAAAGTACTTGTTTCATCTTTTAATTTTCACTTTTTTACTGTTTTTTTTCCTGAAAGGCTGATTCTTCTCTCCTCTGTACTCCTTTCAAGTGTCTTACCGTTGCCACGGTTACAGCCTTCTGTTGATCTTAAAGTTCTTGTCCTTATTGACAGTGTCCTTTGAAATTCCTTTTGTTTCAGCTTTGTGTGTTTTCATTTGCCCCTTATGCAAGTCACACCAACACACAGACATTTGCACACACTCACACACACGCAACTAAACTTTGTACATTTTACACACATTGCAAAAAAATGGAAAGATTTTTTTTCTTTCTACAAGGCAAATGAAGATCCAAACAGATTGAGAGAGACAAAAAAGAAACGATGATCTTGGTTTTCTGTATTTCTCAAACAGTCCCTAACCAACCTAACCAAATATCCGACCACAGCCTGCATTTCCAGGAGGGCTGTGAGTGTGTATAAGGGGGTGGGGGGTCATCCTGGTTTGAGAGGTTGTGTATTGTAGATAAC
>NC_055961.1:10079342-10089342 GCF_018492685.1 Alosa sapidissima | reverse complement strand
GAGAAGGATGTTTGAAGGAGAGAGAGGTGAAGAGGAGAGGAGAGGGAGAGAAGGATGTATGAAGGAGAGAGAGGAGTGGAGAGATTGACGTACCTCCTGTCCAGTAGCAATGTCTATCGCTGTGTAGACAGTTCCGGAAGCTCTGCGGAAGACAGGACAGTAGTACTTTACAAATGAAGATTCAGACGCACTGGTCAGATTTCACAATATATCAGTGTCACAACACATAGAAAAGAAAAGAAGGCAAATTAACAATTTAGAGGTTTATGTGAAGAATTCGATAGATAGACAGATAGATAGATAGATAGATAGATAGATAGATAGATAGATAGATAGATAGATAGATAGATAGATACTTTATTGATCCCCAAGGGGAAATTCAATTCATAGGATTATCCATCCAGACGCAGAGACCATGAAGACCATGACCTTAAAAGTATTTGTACCTGCACTGATATAATGTGTTAAATGAATGAGTTTATGCCATATTTGAGGAAATCAGTCCAAGATAAATGTAACACAACTGCGTTAACTGATAGTGACCACAAGAGGGCAGACATATCTGAAGTTGAAGCAGGGCTAGCAGCCATTTTGATTTCAGCATCTGACAGAAAATAAATCTAGCCATTAGGCTACTGATATTTTTAGAACCATTTCCATAGTTGAACAACTGGCTGCATACCTTTACAAATGCCTGTGTGAGTTTCATAAACGGCAGACTGGTTTACTGGATGAGACACAGCACTGGTGCTTTAAGCCTCATTGGAGATTTTTTTCTACACAAAGTCAGCTTGTCAGCTTTTCCATCTCCACCAGTTGAAATGAATGTTTAGTAACATTAGAGTCCGATAAACACCTCTAATCCTAACCCTTTAGGAAGCAGCGAGGGAGACAGAAGAAGGAGAAACAGGTCTCAACTTTGACCCACTTTCAGCTGTAAGGGATCCGATTTCCTTTTATTTATTTATCTTCCTTACTCCCTCCCACCACACAAGACATTTTTCCTCTCCTGCTGTTTTCTCCTGCGTGCTCACATCTATCTATCCATCTATGTTTCCCTCTATGTTTCCCTCTGTCTATCTATCTATCTATCTATCTGTCTATCTATCTATCTATCTATCTGTTTCCATCTATCTATCTATCTATCTATCTATCTATCTATCTATTTCCATCTATCTATCTATCTATCTATCTATCTATCTATCTATCTATCTATCTATCTATCTGTTTCCATCTATCTATCTATCTATCTATCTCTCTATCTATCTATCTGTCTGTTTCCATCTATCTATCTATTTACCTATCTAACTGGTAAGAATAATGAGAGACAGAGGGATCAGGTGAAATCGCTGCTGTTTTCTATGTGTGTGTGTGTGTGTGTGTGTGTGTGTAGGTGTGTGTGTGTGTGTGTGTGTGTGCGTGTGTTATTTTCTGACCAGTGTTAATTCTGGAACTGAAGTGCTTTATTTCTGGTGTTCCACTCCCTAGAGAGTTCTGTATGTTAATATTAACCTGCCCTGTCTGTCTTTGAGCTAGTTTACACTGATGGCATAGTGTCCTAACACACCATAAAGCTGAGGTGTGTCTCCACTGTGCTTTTTGGTTTTAAGTTGCAACATTTGAGGACAAACGACAAACGGAATGAGTGGAGAGGAGAGAGAGAGAGACAGAGAGAGAGAGAGAGAGACAGAGACAGAGGGGGTGCAGGGGGAGAACTCACCCTTGGCCAATCTTCTCAAAACGAGTATACTTCTTCTTGGGGTCACCAACACTCACGATACTCCCTGTATGTGCATGTGTGTGTGTGTGTGTGTGTGTGTGTGTGTGTGTGTGTGTGTGTGTGTGTGTGAGAGAGAGAGAGTGAGAGAGAAAGCAGTGGTGGGAAGAAAATAAAAAGGACATGGTAAGATGATACCCACTCACATACACCCCTATGAAAACACACATACACTTGTGGGAGTAAGAGTGCAATGATTTGTTTATTTGCTCATATTCGCAGGAGTAGGTGAATAGGTGAGCGATGAACTGATGAGTGTGTGTGTGTGTGTGTGTGTGTGTGTGTGCGTGTGTGTGTCCGGGTGTGTGCGGGTGTGTGCGGGTGTGTGTGTGTGTGATACTGATATGGAAACGTGAGACACACTCATGGAACTTTCTCATCATTTCAGACTGTCTGACTGACCGTCACCACTGACTGACAATCATTACTCCTTCTGTACAGACACACACACACACACACACACACACACACACACACACACACACACACACACACACACACACACACACACACACACACACACACACACACGGGCACACACACACGGGCACACACACACCTACACACCACTCATACTCACGCTCTCTTACACACATAGACACAATCACTTTGACATAAACACACACGCCCTCACACACCTGTAAACACACACACTCACAGATAAACACACTCTCTCACACACACAATCTCTTACATACGTAAACACACACAGGTAAGCACACAGGCCTTTACACACATAAACACACACAGCCTCACACACACATAGACACACACACACACATACTGTACGTGACCACTCACTGAGCTTCTCTAGTATCTCCTCATCAGTCATCTTTGATTTCTTTCTCTGGCGGTCGGTATGGCGATAGAGGGCGCTGGATGTGGCCGTCGTCGACGTGACGTCAGGCTCCACCTTTGACTCTGGGGGGGAGGGGTCCTCTGGGATTGGAGGGGGGTGTGCCGCCGGAGAGAGTGTGTGTGCGTTAGACGAGGTGTCCAGGACAGAGCGTGTGTAAATCTGTGGGATCCACACACAAACACACACAAAAATATATCATTTTTGCTTTTCAGTTTTCAGTTTTGAAACCATCCTGTCAATATTTATATTGAAATAACAAAGCACACACTTACAAACATGAACCCAAACTTAACCTCAAACAAACACACACACACACACACACACACTCGCTGCATATTCATCCACTAAGTGTGCCCAAACACACACACACACACACACACACACACACACACAATACCACTCACCGACTTAGTGTGTTCTGGTCGCGGGGCGATGACAGGAGGGACCTCATCATCATCATCTTCTTCTTCCTCATCATCGTCCTCATCTTCATCGTCATCATCATCATCATCTGCTTCCTCCTCCGACACCGGGGGGGCCAGGGGGGAGTCGGACGTCAGCTTCGCACCCTGAAGGGCAGGGAAAGGGATCTGGCCAATCAGACGCTACATGGGTTACTACAGGAACTGATCTGGCCAATCAGACGCTACATGGGTTACTACAGGGACTGCTTGTGCTTACTTTAACAAAGAGAGGGATAGAGAGATGGAAATAGAAAGAGAAAGATAGAGAGAGGGAGGAATAGAGAGAGAAGGATAGAGAGAGAGAGAGAAGGATAGAGAGAGAGAAGGATGAGTTGATAACCTTATGAAAGAGAGGGATAGAGAGACGGAAATAGACAGAAGGGGATAGAGAGAGAGAGAAGTGGATAGAGAGAGAGAATGATACAGAGAGGAAGAAGGTTTGGTTGCTTACCTTATCAAAGAGAGTACTGCAACTCCTGAGACTCACAGGCGGACCAGAGGACAACAGCCGATTCTACAGGACAGGATGGATAGAGAGAGAGAGAGAGAGAGAGAGATGAACTGAGTGAACCCCCCTCCACCATATTCTCTGCAGTGAGAGTGTGTGGGTGCAGCATCTCCCATCCGTCAGAGCCGAGTATTTATAACATCAAAGGCGGAGATAGAGGGAGAGGGGGATGGAGGGAGAGAGGAAGAGAGAGAGAGGGAGAAAGAGAAGAATAGAGCAAGAGAGAGAGAAGGCTAGAGCAAAAAAGAGAGAGAGAGGATAGAGGGAGAGAGAGGGAAGGAGGGAGAAGTAGAGGGGGGAGCACTACAGCACTAAGCTAGCAAAGGTTTATGCTAATGTGGTTCCTCTGAAGCAGATCTGCAGTAAAGAGTGACTACAGAGACAAACATAAACCTCCCCATCCCTCCACCCTTTTAACTCAATACCTATCCATCCCCCTCTCTCCTTTATCCTACTCTATCCCACCATCTCTCTCTCCATCCCTCTGCCTTATCCAACTCCCCATCTCTCCATCCACCTCTCCATCTCTCTCCATCCCTCCAACTCTTTATCCCTCCATCCTTTTTCTATCCCTATACTTCTCTATCCCTCCACCCTTCTCCCCATCCCTTTCTCCATCCCTCCAATTCTCTATCCCTCACTACCAACATACTACCTCTACCACAACCACTACCAGTTCCTATCAGAGAGGGGGCATCCCTCTCTATCTTCAAACAGCTCCTGAAGGCCCAGCTCTTCTGAGAGTACCTTCTCTCCTAGCACTGCTAACAACTGAACACCTAGCACTGTTAACAACTGAATACCTAGCACTGCTAACAACTGAACACCTAGCACTGTTAACAACTGAACACCTAGCACTGCTAACAACTGAACACCTAGCACTGTTAACAACTGAACACCTAGCACTGCTAACAACTGAACACCTAGCACTGCTAACAACTGAACACTTAGCACTGCTAACAACTGAACAATTAGCATCTAACTCTCCTCGTCTCCTACCCTTTACTTCGCTTAAACTGTCATTCGATGCTATGTGAGTAGTACTTTATCACATCCCACTATATGTCACATCTATACTATATCACATCCCACTATATGTCACATCTATACTATATCACATCCCACTATATGTCACATCTATACTATGTCACATCCCACTACACAGCCTAATGTTTTTCACTACTGTTTTACTGCTACACTGTTTTTCATGCTATATTAGCACACATGATCAATGGCTGCGGTCAGGCTTCTGCTACAATACTGAATGAATGAATGGCTATAACCCTATTACCTCAACCTGTTCTTGCACTGAAATAGTTTTTTACTCTACCTTGTCTACATTATACTTTACTCTCCTATTTGTCCATATTATTTTAATGCTGGTCTCTAGACCTTACTCTTGCACTGTTGGACTAATGTTGGACTACTTTTTGCACCTTCACCATGACACTCACTCTCTTGAGCACCTTGCCATGCACACATAACTAAAGGACTATGGTTGGACTACTGTTTGCACCTTCACCATGACACTCACTCCCTTTAGCACATTACCAGTCCCGGCCCTGTCACTACAAGCGTCTTATGCTTGATCACCCTCAAGCACATTGGACTTTCTTAATTTAATTTATATAGTGCATTTAGTATTTAGTTTTGTTAGTTTTCTTATCTTTCTTATCTTGTACTGTCTGTATTGTACAGTGGAGTTTAGTTATATGTTTATACTTATACTTATGTTTACCATTTCTGTTGTAAGTGCATGTTGTGTGTTATGTCTGTATGCTACTGAGACCCTTGAATTTCCCCATGGGGATCAATAAAGTATCTATCTATCTATCTATCTATCTATCTATCTATCTATCTATCTCACATCTATACTATGTCACATCCCACTATATGTCACATCTATACTACAGTATGTCACATCCTGCTATATGTCACATCTGTGGCTTCCCATGCTGATCCCCATGCCTATCTGTCCACGCCTATACACATTTCTCTTTTCTTGCCTAAAAACCTGGAGCCCTATAGCCTGGAGCCCTCTTTGCAACATCAGTCCTCTCTCTCGGGATAAACTAGCATGGACACGAGAACAGAGATGCTAATACACTAAGTGAATGGTTGTTGATGTTTAACGACTTCACTCACCAGGGTGTTTGTAGCCATATAACCTTGTGCTGATTTATCTGGGACACAAGAGCCAGAAGAAAATGTGTGTTAGAAACAACAGAGAAGACACCCTCGTCCATAGATGCACACACACACAATACTCATACACACATTCACACACACACGCACACTCTCCCCCAAACCCAATAAACACACAAACTAACACACCTCCCGAGGTGAAGCTCATGTATTTCTGATTGCTGGTGGTGTCTTTTGAATCATAGAACTTCAGAACGTCGATGACGGCTTGCGGATTCTTCTTCTGTTCCATCTTTGTGATGTTGGACGTCTGCAAGAGGCGCGCCCATTGCTCCGGTATACCCTGAGAGATGACACATAAACGTTACAAAAATGTAAACATAAACATAACAAACATAAACGTAAACATAAACATAAACATAACAAACATAAACATGAACATGAACATGAACATGAACATGAACATAAACATAACAAACGTATCTGGCTGCAGGAGATGGGGCCACTGAGAGAAGATAGGGAGAGACACTCAATGGTGTTTTAAGCCCCCACCGTTGTACAAATACAAACACACACTTCACACAAGTACACACACATACACACACACACACACACAAACAGAGCAAACACACACTCGTACCGTGAACTCCCCAGTGATGGCATCAAAGCCCACATGAATGGTGTGTTCATAATCAACACACACACACACACACACACACACAAACAGAGCAAACACACACTCGTACCGTGAACTCCCCAGTGATGGCATCAAAGCCCACATGAATGGTGTGTTCAAAATCGGACGGTAGGGAGATCTCTGGCCTCTCCTTCTCCTTCTTCTTGTTCGCTGTGAGAGAGAAGAGAGAGGGGGAGACAGAGTCAAGAAACACAACCCAACTTATGCGCACACACACACACACCCACGCACGCACGCACGCACGCACGCACGCACGCACACACACACACACACACATATGATAAAAGATGGTCTAAGAGACCACACCTGCGAGAGAGAAGTGAGAGGGGGAGAGAGTCAAGAAACACAACCCAACTTACGCACACACACACACACACACACATAAAAGATGGTCCAAGAGACCACACCTGCGAGAGAGAAGTGAGAGGGGGAGAGAGTCAAGAAACACAACCCAACTTACGCACACACACACACACACACACACACACACACACACACACACACACACACACACACACACACACGATAAAGATGGACCAAGAGACCACACCTGCAAAGAACTTATTTCTTCCAGACTGTCTTCGGAGATGTTGATCCTTAAACCTCTACCTAACCCTACACACACGTGCACACACACACACAGGCAGATAGCGGTACTTACACTTGTCCCCCCCAGGGAAGATGGACCTCAGCCGGGCTTTGCGGTTCTTCTCCTCGGGCGCCATGGGCAACGGTTTGGTCACAGGGAGGGGGGCGGCCACCAGTGAGGAGCTGAAGGAGGAAGAGGATGAGGAGGAGGAGGTGGTCGCCGAGGAGGAGGACGAGTCCCGCAGTCCGCTGGCCACCCGCACGGGAGGGGCCGGGGGGCGCTGGGAGGAGTCGTCGCCGGAGATGGTTGCCGAGGCAACGCTGCCGATGCTGCTGTCGTGGTGGGGGAGGTTGTCGTGGCTACTGCTGCTGGTGCTTGCACCGCTGGACGCTGACATTTCTCTAGGAAAGAGCTGGACACAGAGGGAGAACGAGAGATTATTATTAAATAATATTAAATAAATAAATTTTATCTATTGCATTTCTCTAGGGTAGAGCTAGATAGCAAGGGATAAAAATAAATCATTATTATTATTAATAATTATAATAATATTAACAATAATAATAATACATTAATATTATTAGTAAGTCTGAGGGTGCACTGGCTCAAATGTAAAATAGATTATTATTAGTATTATTAATAATAATAATAATAATCATAATAATAATACATGAATATTATTAGTAAGTCTGAGGGTGCACTGGCTCAAATGTATATACAGTATATAAACGTTTTTTTTATATTCTGTCTATATCTGTCTTATTCTATATCCGTCTTGTCTTATGTGCGTATGTATGGACTTGAGTCTGCTAAATAAAGCTTCATTTATTCATTCATTCATTCAGTAATAATAGTATTGTTATAAATCTGTCTACCTATATTTATTTCTGCATGCTTAGACAATACAATTTTTGTCATGTCGATAAGGCCTTTAAATTGAAATGGAAACTGAATTGAGAAAGACAGAGACAGACAGAGGGGGAGAGAGGGAGAGACAGAGGGAGAGAGGGAGAGAGAGGGAGGGAGGGAGGGAGAGAGGGAGGGAAAGACAGATGGAAGGTGAAAGAGAGAGGGAGTGGTGAAACAGAGAAGGGGAAGGAGGAGAGAAGCCAGTAGAAAGATTGATGCTGATTAAAGGACTGTTATTACAGGACTGAACTCATAACACAACTCAGGCCCTTAGTCTCTCTCTCTCTCTTCCTCTATTAATCACTCTCTCTATGTCCATCTTCCTTTCTTTTCTTGACCCAGTCTCTGAAAAAAATATACCCCCAGGGACTTAGGACACATGCACACACATAGACACACACACACACACACACACACACACACACACACTCACGCACACACCCACACACACACACATTCACGTTGACCTTCTCTGAGTACACACAAGCACACAAACGGTCACATAAGAAAAGAGGCCGAATCTTTTGTGCACTGGCTCTCATGCAGCTGTGCGTGTGCCAGTATGTGTGTGTGTGTTTCTCTGTGTGTGTGTGTGTGTGTGTGTGTGTTTCTCTGTGTGTGTTTGTGTGTGTGGGTTTTTTTTCTGTGTGTGTGTGTGTGTGTTTCTCTGTGTGTGTGTGTGTGTGTGTGTGTGTGTTTCTGTGTGTGTGTTTCTTCTGTGTGTGTGTGTTTCTGTGTGTGTGTGTGTGTGTGTTTCTTCTGTGTGTGTGTTTCTTCTGTGTGTGTGTGTGTGCAATCATGTATATGTGTGAACTTGTCTGAACCTGGTCTTCTGATTCAGCTCAACATATTGTCTGTGTGCATGTGCGTGTGTGTGCATGCATGCAGTGTGTGTGTGTTTGTGTGTGTGCACGTGCATGTGTGTGTGTGTGTGTGTGTGTGTGTGTGTGTGTGTGTGTGTGTGTGTGTGTGTGTGTGTGTGTGTGTGCGCATGCGTGTTTGTGTATGTGTGTGCAATCATGTATATGTGTGAACTTGTCTGAACCTGGTTTTCTGATTCTCTCTCAACAGACAGAAAAGTTTGTGTGTCTATTTGAATATTCTCGACAACAGTTGAAGGTGTGTCTGGGAATTCTTATTTTCCCACACCCACTCACTCTCTCTCCACACACACACACACACACACACACACACACACACACACACACACACACAGCGTGAGTGAGAGACAGAGAGAGAAACTCAAAGCTGTTATTCTGGCTTGACAATTTAGCTGGATTTCCCCGAAATGTCATAACGTCTCTCTCTTTCTCTGACACACACACAGACACACAAACACACACATACACACGCCACACATAAGAACACACACCTAATGGAATACTGGAGAGATTGTGACTGAGACAGGGGCAAAGGTTTACATTATCACAACATGTGAAATTCTAATCAGACGTAACGTACAGAGCTTGAGGAGCCAATCACTGACCAGCAAAGCAAGATGCCTGAACTACTGTAGCCAATCACCTAACAGCACAAAAGATATATCTGACCTGTCATAGCCTGATGATATGGATTAGAGGAAAACATCAAAGACAAGCAGAGCAAATATTTATAATAAGCTTTGCCTTCTTAAAGTAACTTTTAACAGGATTGCATGTGTGTGTTGGTGTGTATGTGTGTGTGTGTGTGTGTCTGTGTGTGTGTACGGGTGCACGTGCTGCAGAAATTAATAGGTGACATTGATAATAATAACCTAATAATAATAGTAATAATAATAACAATGATGATGATGGTGATGCTAATATAATAATATACTGGTAATGCAGTATAACACTATTGTGCTGTGGCAGCAGTAATGTCTTATTTCTGTCTTATCCTCGTTTTCCCTTTCTCTCCCTCCTTCCCTCCCTCTCTCTCCCTCCCTCCTTCCCTCCCTCCCTCTCCCTCTCTCTCACTCCTTCTCCCCCTCCCTCTCCTTTTCCACTCCCTCTCTCAGTCCATCTCTCTGCACCACTCTTTCCACACTATGCCATTTCAGCTCAAACTCTCACA